>NC_089777.1:44172607-44292607 GCF_040412425.1 Macrobrachium rosenbergii | reverse complement strand
AACAGTCGCAAGCCTGCTGTAGGCTACATTCGTTCGGGCCTAATGTTCTAACACTCTTCTTCTTCTTCTTCTTCTTCTTCTTCTTCTTCTTCTTCTTCTTCTTATTATTATTATTATTATTATTATTATTATTATTATTATTATGTAAACTTTCCCATGGAAAGAGATCTTTCATCGAATAAAATGCAAATATATGGCCCTGAGAGAGAGAGAGAGAGAGAGAGAGAGAGAGAGAGAGAGAGAGAGAGAGAGAGAGAGAGAGAGAAACATTAAAAAGTACGTTTGTATTTTCTTTGCTCGGTCGAGAAGCTTCCCTCTACCATGGCATACCTTATCTCAGGTAAACAACTTTGTCTGGAAGTCCTCCACCTTCCGGCGTTCCCTAGTTCAACGAAACTCGAATCAATTTCTCTTTTCAGTTACGATACGAATATCGGTTGCTGAGAAGCGAAGCAAGTAAATAAAAATATGAGAGGGAGATGAAAAATTGATAAGGCCTTCGATATTCCCTTAATAAGGAGTGTAATTTAGTAAATATTCATATATATATATATATATATATATATATATATATATATATATATATATATATACATACATAAGAGGCACAGTCGAAAATGAACACTAAGAAAATAAATATAAAATTCATCACTCACCCTCCCCAAAAAAATAGGGAAAAAAAATAAGAAAGAGCCCCGACGCTGTCTCTTCCAAACACGTGTGTGTTCGTCGATCGTCATCAAGTCGACAGTACAAAACAACTTTTCTTGATTCAATACTGTTTCTCCCTCATTGATGTCGTACAATCACCACTACTTGATGTTTAATCATGTACTCTTAATGTTCCAACGAATCTTCTCAAACTGTGAGTATGTTTCTGTTTGTGAAGAAAATATTTCACATTTATTATGCTATTGCATTGTATCCATTAATCTTGATTCCATTGGCCACATAAATGGCCTTTCCACTGATGTATGTTTCATTATGTTAATCATGTCTCTTGATACCGCCATCTGTTTGTCTGCCGACAAACACAGATCAGAACCTTTTATCTCTGTTTTAAATAGTTGCTCCACGCGAACACATCTTCGAAGATTCTGTACATCTATCTCAGTAAAGAACAACCAATGTTTGACTTTCCAGATGTCGTGATGTTTGCCTTTACAGCCTCATGCAAATAAAATATTCCCCATCTTGATTCCAATAAATGACCAAGCTTAAATTTCGCTTTTACAGATAAAAAATAGTTGGCCCGAACATAAGTAAGGCATTTGACTTTTACTGCCTTTGACAACAATGTAAATACCATGGAACTATGTGTAGGTAGTCTATGCGAGCGTGGCTGCGTGAATAAGTGTGACTGTGCTTGGTTAATGTGATTCTGTATGTGAATTAATGTGATTAGGCTATGTGCAAATCTGTATAATTGTGACAAAAAGTGTGACTGAACGTGAGAAAGAGTGAATGCGAATGAACGGTTTTGTCTGACTGTCTGGAGTTTGTGTAATTAGCCTCGAATAGAATATAGAATTTAGGCCAAAGGCCTATCGCTGGGACCTATGAGGTCATTCACTGCTGAAACGGAAATTTACAGGTGTAACAGGAGGAAAACCTCGCAGCTGCATTATAATCAGTTGTTAGGAGAGGATGGAAGGTAAGATGGAAGAAAGAATATGAACGGAGGCACAGTGCCAGTAATGAAAGGAGTTGCAGCTAGGGACCGAAATTAAGTAATGCCTACAGTGCACCACATGAAGTGAACTGACGGCACTAACCCCCCACGGAATAATTATCCTCGAGTGCGGAGGAATAAATACGATCGTGAGAAAATCTGTGTGAACATGTGGGTATGAATGAATACAACTGGGAGTGTGACTGTTCGTGAGAATGAGTGTACAGGTGTGTGTGTATGTGTAAAGTCAAGTGTGACTGCATGCTTAAGTGGGCATGTTTGTGTGAATGTGACTTTGCGTGAGTTAGTGTGAACAAGCGTGAGTGAGAGACTGCCCATAAGTTAGCGTCATCGGGAGCATATGTGTTACAGTACAAGTGTATGAGATACTCCTTGTTAATGTGAATATTAGAATGTGTTTTTTTTAAGTGTGAGTCAGCTTAATTGACAGTTTGTGAAAGTTCTTATAAATGCGATGCGTATAATCAACCCACGTGTCCCAACGTTGTTACCACTTCCATTAGTTGGCGTATGTACTGTACAAAAGGCTAATAAAAACATGAAATTCATTTCAAATACCGACACTCATCACACTCACACGTTGTATATAATTCCCAACATGACTCAAATTCATACAATCAAAACAACTTACAGGCAATAAAATATATCTAAGGATTTGCCTGACAATTATTAAGTTACACACACACACACACACACATACACACATATATATATATATATATATATATATATATATATATATATATATATAGAGAGAGAGAGAGAGAGAGAGAGAGATGCAGTAAACGTGAGTTGCGTAGCACACAGGAACTCGCTAATAGTAAACACGCACAGTCATACGCGCAAAGACGTGATATGAAGCACCCGCAAGCACCTTTACAGTGGACGCAAGCGTGATATAACGAAATCTGAAACTGAAAGGATCCTAAGCCTAGGAAACATAACATCCAAGCAACCCCATCTCATTCCAGTTCCTTTAGACCAATTTGGTATTAAAGCTTGTGAAAGGCCCATTTACAACTTGAAAAGCAATTGGTCTATCCAACACCAGATTTAAAAAAACAATTCTCTCACCAGCCGGGCTAACCTAAAGTATGATTTCGTTTACCGATGAATCCTCGATACTGGCTTGCAGGCTTTCCTGACATTAGGCTTAAAGATTAAGTTAACAGTTTATCAGCAAAAAATGTTAAAATCATTGTCTCACGACTGCTTCAAGAACATAATGGGAGGCACACTGAACGCATCAGGTCTCATCGTTTTTAACGTTCAGCAAATCGTTGTTCCTAGTTCTGTCAAAGTGAATAGTAAAAACTATGAAGCTCACCTAATGAAGCAGTTGACGTACAATCACAGCTTCAGGAACAAGCGTCCACTTGGGTATAACTTCCAACGGTACCGGGAAATGATAAAATCAATAACATCAAGGAAAAATCGGGCATCAATTCAACTTACTGACAATTACTCTAATAAATTAATACGAAATCATCTTTCACTGAGATCACTCACAGTTAACTGAGACATGATGCTAGTAAGCGGTAGGTAGTTTGGCCACGTTCGAAGATGTCGTATGGAGATGCCGGCAGCGGTAACTGGAGACTGCATTTAAGTCTGTAAATTCAGCATATCTCAACATTCAGAACACTCATTTTCAGCGATGTAGCTTTATTTTTTCGATTTCTTATAGACCAGTTTTGAGAAAAAAGATATCGAATCTGACAATGTCAACGAATGATCGTACGCCCGCCAGCTGCGTAAAAACCTTGACTTTACACCCGGGTTCCGTGGATGCACATCTCAACTTGCCTAATGATATTTGCACATAATTCACAAACGTAAAATAATCATAGATTAAACCACACATCCGTGTTGGATGGAAATGGCTCGCGTTAATTAGTAGTGAGCATCGAATCTATCAGAGGTGTGGAACATCTGGAGCCCAAGCGCAAAATCGGATCAACTTGGGACGCAGACGAAAGCTACCATAACACACTGGCCGAAAAGACATTTGTACGCAGTGTTCGTGATAGGCTACAGTCTACCCCAAAGCCAAATGAAAGTCCTTCAAAAAAGAAGGCATCGTGCTTACCCCATATAAATGGGAAAACAAGCACGTTAAAAGAAGAAGCAGTTTGTGATCGAGTGGATCTTCCAAGGAATTCCTTTCCAGAGAAGGAAATTCGCATTTGTCAATCCTAAACTTATAAAGAAAGTAATTCCTTCAAATGCACCAGAGTAGTTGGCACATTCAACTGTCGTCCCACTCTACAAGGGGTATTTTTTTACCATAAAATAAACTACAATATAATAAGATTTTATACATGTTTCAGGTATATACATATTTATATGTAGTTAAATCATCAAGCTTACATCATTAATAGACTATAGCCTACAAACTGTAAAATAAAACCATTCACAAGTTAAATACCTTTAATGATACTTAAATCTGGTGCAAACCAAATAATCGGAGATTAATACCTCATACATAAATGTCCAAGAAACATAAATGATTATTTTTGGCATCAGTTTTTATATCATTTTTTACCCGTAGGGGGGTAACATCATCAATGCACCCCATGCGGTGCACTGTAGGCATTACTTAAGGTTCTTTGCAGCGTGCCCTCGGCCACTAGCTGCAACCCCTTTCGTTCCCCTTACTGTACCTCCTTTCATATTCTCTTTCTTCCATCTTACTTACCACCCTCTCCTAACAATTGATTCATCGCGCAACTGCGAGGTTTTCCTCCTGTTACACCTTCTAAACTTTTACTGTCAACTTCCGTTTCAGCGCTGAATGACTTCATAGGTCCCAGTGCTTGGCCTTTGGCCTAAATTCTATATTCAATTATCAATTAGTTTTTTTTTTTATTTCTAACAAAAGTTAACTGGTAGTATACGAATTGACCGCCAAAACCAATTAAAACTTATAAAGTAAATATTCCTTTATGAAAACATCCAATATCTTATCCTTATAGACATTCTTCAGTCGCCACCTGTCTTATGTCCATTTACACTTTAAAGGTCGTATGTCCATGTACACTGTAAAGATTGACGGGTTCCTCATGGGACAGGTTGGTATCGTTCTCAGCTAGCACTCTGCTGGCCCCGCGTTTGATTCTCCGACCGGCCAATGAAGAATCAGAGGAATTTATTTCTGGTGATAGAAATTCATTTCTCGTTCTAATGTGGCTCGGATTCCACAAAAAGCTGTAGGTCCCGTTGCTAGGTAACCAATTGGTTCTTAGCCATGTAAAATAAATCTAATCCTTCGGGCCAGCCCTAGGAGTGCTGTTAATCAGCCCAGTGGGCTGGTTAAACTAAGGTATGCTTAACTTAAAGATTGAAACAGCTCTGATCTAGACGTATACTTTATTTTTCTCACCCAAACTACATAGGCTATAGACATCCCACTACTATTATCTTTCTTCTTCATATCACAGTTGAGGTCTAAGTACATATATACTTTATAAAACGTTGTATATTTAATCCACATATATCCAAGAGAACCTTTTGAAAATAAATACGTGTTGGTTCAATTTCTTTATAGAATTAAAAAATATGTAAAGGATAGCCTACTCTACTCCCCCACACATTTCACATAAATTATAGTCTTCTATTTTCAAAATATGTAATCTATAATTAGTCGCCAGAACTCCATGCAATAGTTTAAATAACTCTCCTACTACTGGACAGAACAAAGGTTTGTGTCGTCTTTTCCATATCTCTTTCCAAAGGCGCAAGTCTTCCACCTGTGGTTGCGCCTCTGGTTCACGTGCAGTATACATCTCTTCACTGCTAATGTTGGGGAAATTTTTTTTTACATCATTTTCTAACGCCCTCTGTTGCGATGAATAATAACATTTGAAGTACAGGACATCTCCTTCATAGGCTTCAGATCCAATAAATAACTCAATCGCATATTACAATACTACCTGCTTAGTCCAACGTTTTCTGTCGTACCTCTACTTATATCACATCCACAAAATAATGCTAGAATATTTGCTTGTACATCAACTATACCCAATCCACCTTTTTCTTTATTTGAACACAAAGTTTTTCTATTTATTGGGGATACAGTCCATTCCAAATATATTTAGAAACACTAGGGATTAAACCTTTGACACCCACCTGATGAGGTGGGAAAGTGTGCGCTAAATACCATACTTTCGACAACAATCATGTATGCACTATAATTCCTTTTTGAAACAGTGATAGTTTCCTAGCACTCAGTATGTTTCTGGCATTGCCTACCTTATTTCTCACGTCCTTCCAATTCACTTCCACAGTTACCAAGTAATCATTTCCGTAATGAATCCCCAGCATTTTTTTCAGTGTGTTTACCACCTGTAAACACTGAAATGACCAGGCTGTCTAGTTTTAACATTTTCATGTACCCTTGATGCAAGCTTTATTTTTATTTAACTCCGCTCCAGAGGCTTTCTGAAGGAGGTTTATTTCTTTCAGAATAACTGATTTTTTTTTATAGAAAATTCCTTGCTTAGACGCTCGTTAACACATATTCCGCTTATAGAAGCCTCATCCAGTTTAATAACTCAACAGGGAGACCAAATTTTTCTAAAATCTGGAGCACGTAACTGATGTGTACACAGTCAAAAGCCTTTAGACCAATCTAGATTTATCACTACCAAATTCATTTCAGTATCATTAACAAATAATCTCCCATCTGCCGCACAAATTGCTCTTATGATATAAAGTTGTTCATAACCCTTTTCAACCTATTTTTCCAAATTCTAACATCAATTCTATAATCTACAGTCAAGAGATTTAACGGTCTCCAGTTTTCTATTAATAAAGGATCAGATAAAGGTGAAAGTTGGCAAGTGTATATTTTATAACCCAACCTAATTTTTGCAAATATTATTTAGTACCTAAGTTCAATAGTTCTGGTACTTATCAGAGTAAAATGTAGTTTCCTATGCCAGAGCCATCAAAATCTCAGGTAAGGGTTTTGAACACAATAGTGACGTTAACCTATGACGTCATGAGGCTCCACCCACAGTGAAGAGAAGTTTGCATATGGGGAAAACATTGCAGGATTTGTCATCGTCCCCTTGATTGCATTATTCTCAATAATTTTATATTATTATTATTATTATTATTATTATTATTATTATTATTATTATTATTATTATTATTATTTTGTGGAGGTTTCATCGCAACTTCCACAGCTGTTGTTGGGACTAAGTTGTTAGCTTGGAGTTCTTCCGTTTTCTTGATATTTGTATTGTTTCTACTTTGCAAACAATTCAATGTATGTAATTCATCTACATAATGAACCAGTCTATAGCTATTTGTTACATCTGTATCTATTCAGGGCGGGAATACTAAAAGACAATCCGTTTTGTTTTACCTCAGGTTTCGACAGTATAACCTCCATTTGCGGCAAGTCAGGAGCGGTCACTAGAAGTAGAATTCAAATGAAAAGCAATGATACCTCATTTCCCTCAATTGTTAGAGGTACAATGGTCAACGCCATTGTTTTATTTCAGTTAATGTAACCCATTGCTATTTTTCTTTGTTTTTTCTTATATCATAAAGCACCCTAAATAGAGCTCGTATACTCGTTCCAAATAAAAGGTAAGGGTAGGAGTTAAGATTTTGAGAGCAAGCTATTACTTACCTACTTAATGTCAATCAAATGTAACACGATTTATATTGATATGCATGGAAAGGAAAATATATTGAAATCAGTTTGAAGGAACATATTGTTGTAATCACTGTGCTTTAATTAATATGTTTTTGATGTACAAAAAAAGTCTAGCACTATACATAATCTATCTACAAAATGCCTTCATCGTCACTCTCGTCCTCATCGCCATTAGCAATGTCAATGATGACTGGTTCCACAGTCTCATGGATATTGTCCAACTTCCTTTACTCCTCAAAATGACGGGATAGTCTGACAGCTCCTGCCCACACTTCTGGGGTGGCCAAGTAACTATTATCCACCATAGAAATAATTACCTATTCACGCTGTTGTAAATCTCGCAACGGGTCTTCTCGCTTGTATACAAAGCGGCAAGCTGTAGCACAAATGCAGTCTTGCAACCACGGTGACAATTCCCTATCCTGCTGGCCATTGTCGAATTTATTGAAGCCTAGACTGTGTAAGCATATCCATTCACCACCTATCCCGTGGATGGGCGGAGCCTCATGACGTCTTATTATGTTTATGTCACGAATTGTTTTAGGATCCTTGTCTGTGATTTTCTTGGTTCCAGCATCGGCGACTTCATTTTACTCTATAAATATTAGAGCCATCGAACTTAGGTACTAAATAATACTTGCGAAGATTAGGTAGTGTTATAAAATATACACTTGCCAACTTTCACCTTTATCCGATGCTTTGATTAAAAGCTGTTGCCGAAAACCGAGTTTCATTGGCTCTGAATCCCTTAGTAAATCTCATCCATATTAAACTCTTCCTTTAGTTTTTTCTCGTCTTCCTCCTTTACCACCTTATTACAATTAGTAAGAAAATAATTCATTTTCACCTGATCACCTTCCACAAAATCAAAAAAATTCTCAAAAATCTTTTTGTAAGTGATACAATCAAGTTCCTGCCCGTGGCAATTACATTTTCCAGGATTTTAAATTTTGTAATACATAGGCTACCCTGTTCGTCCTGTTTCTCTCTTCGCAACAAAACGTCGAGACCTTTTTCGCCTTCGATTATCTTTTCTCCTTTTAATCTCACTTTCATACCTTCTAGAATTTCATTTTGTGTGTCATTTATCCTTCTTTTTAACAACTGAATCTCTTCAGATTTGTTTCCATAACAGTAATGTATCTCGTGTAGTTACCATAATCTTGCATGCAACAAATTTATTAATCCGTATTTTTCTCTGGAAACTCTTTTTGACAACTTCATAAAGAATTCCTTTACTTGTACTTTTGCCCAGTCCCATCATTTTAAAATATCTATGAAAGTTCCTTGTTTTTTCTTTATCTATTCCAAAATTTAACGAAGGCTTCCCCCGTTCCCTCCTCCTCCAACATCTTGTTATTGAGTTTCCAAAAATCCTTTTTTTTTTTCAGCACCATCAGTAACCCTTGCCTTTACCAGCATCGTAGAATGATCAGATAAACTAGTAGGTATTGTAACTGTACTATAAATACGTTCAAATAAATCCTTCGTATATATACCATCAATTCGAGAACCATAATTTTCTTTACCAAGCAAGTAAATTTCGGTATACTTTTGTATACTAAATAGTGATCTTTTAATCTTAAGGAGCTAATTAAATTTTTCATTGCCTTTGATACTTGAATGGATTCACTATTACTGTAATCTCTTCTGATAGTTAAACAAATGAAATCGCCACCCAGTATTAACCCTTCAATATTGTGTCTTAAAAAGTACAATAAAATAGTCCTGTAAAAATCCTCCCTTTCTCTTATCTTATTTTTACCGGCTGGGCCATAGACATTTACCACCAGTAGCTTTCTGTCATTGAATACCACTTTTATACCAAGTATTCTTCCCTCATAATCCTTTTCCCTTGTTATTACTTTTATGTCTTCTTTTCATCTGTACAGAGCATCGTTTCCTCCTTTTAGTAATGAGGTTGTGTTAAGTACAACATTATAATATTCACATAAATAATCAAGATCCTTATAGTCTCCACACTGTGTTCTCGTAGCATCATTATGTCTATTTTATATTTTCTCATTAATGACACCAGTTTCATTTGTTTCCCGAGCTCGTTTAATCCATTTATATTTAGAATCACCACTGTTAAAGCATTGTAGTCTACGATTTACATTTCTGTTTCTTATGCGTATGATTGGTTACATTCACCTTATCATCTTTGCGCTTTTCCTGTGAGCAGTTGTCTATTGTTAATTTAATTTTCACTACACTCTCAGTATTTGTATTCCAGCTGCTAAAATCTTCAGTTTCAATGAATTTGCTTCACTAGTGCCCATTCCAGTATCCATTTCCATTTCTAAATCGTCTTCCTCATCCTTTGTACACCGAAGCTAGAGTTACTATTTCCTCCATCCGGTCTACCAAACCTGGTTTTTTAAGCTCTCCACTGAAGATTTTAAAGTCCTCCAGGCTTCCTACATATTTCTCAGCCACTGGATTTATATCCGTTACTGCTGGGGAAATCAGCATAATGTCACTCTCCGTAACTTCCGTTTCGCCTTGTTGAATTAAAGCTCTTTCCTGTCTGCTATCATCTTCATTTACACCTCCTTTCTGTGTAACTGGACACTCCAGACTTAGACTGATGTCTTGTCGTTTTTCCGTTTCCTTCCTTCTCCATCTCAGCGGATAGAAGGTTATCCGTCTCCTCATCTAGTGGGTTCTTTTCAACCTGGTTTTGTACTTCTCCGACTTGCTTATTCGTGTTTGTCATGATCATATCCAAGCCATCTCTCATCCTTCGCCCAGCAACCCTTTCACTGCTTAAATCAGGAAGATCATCTAAATCATATACATTTAACTTTCCATCCCTCTCCGTCGTGCGATTGACTGCCTTATGTGAGTCACCACTACACTTACAACAGGTTTTCACTTGACCTTGGTATAAGAACGTTACTGTGTGACCTCCAATTCTCATGGAAGACGGTATATGATTTTCAGTCTCCATTTTACCGTTCTAATACCGTTGTGTAGCCCTTTGGCTCTTCCATATGCAAAACCATTTCGTCGTATCCCATGCACTTTTCCATATTACTTAGAATTTCTAAGAAAATGTCATCATTATCAGTTGAAAACCAGTAATCTCTACTTTTACACTAATGTGATCGAATAACGCTTTGTGTAAACCAATAATCTCTGCTTTTACACTAATGTGATCGAACATCGCTTTGTGTAAACCAATAATCTCTGCTTTTACACTAATGTGATCGAACATCGCTTTGTGTGAACCAGTAATCTCTACTTTTACATTAATGTGATCGAATATCGCTTTGTGTAAACCAATAATCTCTACTTTTACACTAATGTGAACGAATATCGCTCTGCGTAAACCAGTAATCTCTACTTTTACACTAATACGATCGAATATCGCTCTGCGTAAACCAATAATCTCTGCTTTTACTCTAATGTGATCGAACATCGCTTTGTGTAAACCAATAATCTCTACTTTTACACTAATGTGATCGAATATCGCTTTGTGTAAACCAATAATCTCTACTTTTACACTAATGTGATCGAATATCGCTCTGCGTAAACCAATAATCTCTACTTTCACACTAAAGTGATCAAATATCGCTTTGCGTAAACCAATAATCTCTACTTTTACACCAATTTGATCGTATATCGCTTTGCATAAACCAAATAACCTCTACTTTCACACTAATGTGATCGAATATCACTTTGCGTAAACCAATAATCTCTACTTTCACACTAATGTGATCGAATATCGCTTTGTGTAAACCAGTAATCTCTACTTTCACACTAATGTGATCGAATATCGCTTTGTGTAAACCAAGAATCTCTACTTTCACACTAATGTGATTGAATATCGCTCTGCGTAAACCAATAATCTCTACTTTCACACTAATGTGATCGAATATTGCTTTGCGTAAACCAATAATCTCTACTTTCACACTAATGTGATTGAATATCGCTTTGCGTAAGCCAATAATCTCTACTTTCACACTAATGTGATCGAATATCGCTTTGCGTAAACCAAGAATCTCTACTTTCACACTAATGTGATCGAATATCGCTTTGCGTAAACCAATAATCTCTACTTTCGCACTAATGTGATCGAATATCGCTTTTTGTAAACCACTGATCTCTGCTTTTACACTAATGTGATCGAATATTGCTTTGCATAAACCAATAATCTCTACTTTTACACTAATGTGATTGAATATCGCTTTGCGTGGGTTACGATGAAAAAGCAAACCCACGGAAAACTCGGATAAGGTCTTGTGGAATTTGAAGGTTGAGAGGCTTGGAAAAATGAAACTAACAAAAGAAGGAAATATGACTCAGACTAAGAAGAAATAACGATGTTAAAATTTCAGGATGTCTTTCAAAGTTGCTACTTTATTAAATATAAAGGGTTGAATGATATAGATAAGCGGTCTAAGTTAATATCGTTGATTAAATATCATAAGATAGATATAATGCTCACTGAAGAGCACAACGTTAAATTAATTCACCTGTTACAAGTATTGACATAACACTTCACAGTAATGTTTAATCCCTCACGGCTAGCGAAAGGTGGTGCGTTGGTCTTAGTTTCAAAATATAAAAATATTGAAGTTTTGAACCAGAAAATGATACAGAATCACAATCGATATAATGACTGTCCTTCACATTATAAATATCCACGCTCCATCAGGTGGTAATGACTTTAAGGAGAGGGGAATATTTTTCTCCCAAGATCTCTAGTATTTTTTGAGACCGACTTGATAGCACGATCTTAGGAGGGGATTTTAATTGTGTTGCAGTGCTTAGGGGTTCTAGCTCTACTAATCTGAATTTGATGCCTAAAGCTTTATGTGCGCTTATCAAGCATCTTGCTTTAAAGGATAAATGCTTAATTAATAAAGGACATCCTCAAAATACATTGTGTCAGGAAAAATTATGGATCGCGTCTATAGGCAGGTTTTATACGGCTGATCTCTTAAAAAAAAAGTGTACACTGAACCTGTTATGTTTTCTGACCATAGTATGGTATGTATATAGAGATAATACGCAGTAAATTGTGTGGTAAAAGTTATCTGTGCAAATCAAATACTAGTATCTTGAAAAATCGGGACATTCATAAGGCTTTTAGTGAATTATGTCTCACTGTTAGCTCAAGAAAAACGACCATGTTAATATTTTAAAGTGGTGGGAAAGGGCCAAATTAGAAACCAGAAAATGGCTCATTGCTTTCTCTGAACGGTTTTTTAGCGAGAAATATGGTTTCTTATACATTTGGCAAACACGATTAAAGCAATTGTGTATGAAACATGATGAATCTGTTAATCAAAATCATAATAATCGGGTGCTAAAATCCAAAATTGAGGATATCAAAATTAATATACTGAAAGGTGCTAAGAATCGTGCAAAAATCGAAGAATTAGATCTAGGGGAGAAATTATCCTCTTTTTTAATAAAAAAGGAAAAGTGTAAACCGATATTGTCTCATCTGAGTAGGGTAAAATTAGGTACTGGTACACTAATCACTAATAAGGAGGTATTGCCAGATTATGTTAATTCTTATTATGAAAATTTGTTAATACAAAAGAAAAGGAGGTCAATTTCTGTTTGAGTAAATTATCTCCGATTGTCACGGAAAATGATGAGAAGAAGAAGGTTCTGCTTAAAGATTTTACTAACGACGAGATTAAAAGGGTAGTTTTTTCAGCGTCGAAGAAAAAGTCTCCAGGTGGTGACGGGCTTCCTGCTGAATTTTATAATAGCTTTTGGAATGTTATCAAGAATGATTCTGTCAAAACTTTACATTGCATGAAAACTAATTGTATGCTATCCGAAACACAAAATTTGGGTATAATAAATCTGGTTCCTAAGTCGGGTGACCTACCAGTCTTAGACAACTGGCGCCCAATTACGCTTTTAAATGTCGATTACAAATGTTTAGCTAAGATACTGAAAAATAGAATGCAAAGTGTATAGAGAAAATAATATCGAAACATCAATATTGCTCAGGTATTGGAAAGTCTATTACATCCTGCAATAACTTCATCCGTGATATAATTTACTATACTGGAACAGCGAGTGTACAAACTGCTTTAGTGTCGCTTGACTGGACTAAAGTTTTCGACAACGTCAATATTGAGTTTGTTCTACAAGTCTTGCTTAAATTTGGATTTCCTTTGGAACTCACAAAAATAACTGAGGCCCTCTATAAGAACTATAGGGCAAGCATACTACTGAATGGCAAGTTAACCCGATCATTGCAGGTCGAAGCTGCCCGTTAGCAATGCTATTAGTCATTGTTTTGCAGGAACCTTTCTACAGAGCTATTCACTCACACCCAGATTTACAGGGTGTTGGTTTGTCCAATAATGATTGTGTAAAGATTATTGGATCCGCTGATGACTCATATGCCTTTGTGACTTCAGATTTACCTATCTCAAAGGTTTTTTTTATAATATTCGGAGATTTGAAGTTGCAACGGTTGCATTATTAAACAAGAGTAAGAAGCTGGTCATTCAGATCGAACTGGCCACTCACTATCTTCGTTGACATCTGTTTCGCAGAAAAAATGTTCGGTATTATTCATGATAGGAATATTAAAATCTCTTGTGTAAAGAAATGTGAAATAATTTTGAATAAGGTATACACAACAGTAAACTTACTTAAACCCAGGAAATTATCCTTTTTTCAGAAAGCCATTATCATAAATAGTTTGGTGCTATCCAGGATCTGGTATGTGACTCATACGTTCTCTCCTTTAAAAAAAACATGTAACTAAAGTGAATTATATAATTTTTCAGTACATTTGGAGCGGAATGTCTCATCCCATAAATAGAAACACATTATGTGTAGAACTCATATTTACACGAAGGCATTAACTATTTATTGTTACACTATGTTAAAAAATTTCGTAGCTGATATAGGTATGACCAGATACTATTGTACAACTAGAGTGAGTTATTTAATTCAGTGTGAACCTCTAAAAGCCTGTGCCTGTGTCTCCCGATCACTGTTTTGTTCATCACCTTTATACAAGTACACAAATTCTCTGGTTTCCCGGTATCAAATAAAGTATGCTACAAAAAACTGTTACCGAGAGTACATCCAGCTATTATGGAAAGTTTTCCGCTACATAACTGGTATAATCTATGGGAAAGAGTTCATCTTCCTTTCATTTTCCCTGGAGAATGAGATTTTCTCTTTAAATTTATGCTTGGCGTACTGTCCACAAACCCGAGACTAAAGATTCTGAAGATCATAGATGATGACACGTGTGCAAAATGTGGAAATAAAGAGTTTCCAATGCTTGTCTTTTGTTTTTGTGAGAGTATTCAGCCTTTAAAAAGTCTCTTATGTGACACTATTGGCTATTTGTAGTATAGATAGTGAAAAACTTCTACATACAGTCATGATGGATTATCGGTGTAAACCCAAAAGAGGGGAAAACTGTGCATTTATTTTAATCTTTGATTATTTGTATTTTATATGGAATGGGGGGAAAACAAACATTGATATAGAAACTTTATTTGAATTAATAAAATCAAAACGGAAAATAAGGAGACAACTATTATTAATAAAATACAAAGACACCTTGGGCAATCACTTTCCAAATAAATATATTAATTATAAATTGTAATTGTAACTGAATGGCTTCATTGGTAATAGTGTTTCTTTATTGTATTTTTATTTAAGATGTGCTTCTAAATATAATGTAAACCTTGTTCATTTTTGTGTTAGTGTAAGAAATCTATGTTAACCCTTTTTTGTAGTACTTCGTAAATTTGTAATGTTCATCTTTTGTAAATATTATATACTGTGTTTTGAAATAAAAGAAAAAAAAAATTGATCGAATACCGCTTTGCGTGGGATGCGATGAAAATACAAATCCATGGAATCGATCCTTTTAATTAGACCAACCATTCTGGCAAACTAGCCTTGATGTTCTTCGTCAATCTCAAGCACTGGTTTCCCTAAAAACAGTCAACCTGGCACTTGCCAAACTAGTACAGCCTTTCCTCCAGAGGAGCTAAAAGGCAGCTAGCCCGGAAGCCAGACGAGAAGTCCACAAGCGGTAATTGGTGTCATCTGGCTCTATGGTAGTTGTAGTATAATTACTGTTAAGAGTAACTGTATCAGATACAGGCTGAATGCATTTGTACATATTGGTTTGACTTGTATAACAGCTTTTGCATATCCATTAATGTTACTGCCAATACAAAAGATCACAAAACATCAGTACATCAGCAAAGGTACTCAAGAGATAAACGAAAATACTAAATGCTATCACGTTCACTCTAATTCAGGGATCGACCCCAAAAGCAGAAAACTTCCACAATTCAAGTTGCTTCATATGCATAGCTAAAAGGTTCACCTGGCTTATTACTGTTAAAAGTACAGTATCATTATCATTAGTTAATACTTTTTCTTCCTTTAAAACGATTTAATTATACTTGCAAAATAATTTAGTCTTGTATTCATTTATCATTTTAAATGGGGAAAATTGATATTTAAAATTTGGTCTAACGAAGTTTATTTTGCAAAATATTTCTTACTTGTATTCCTAACACACACGCACACACACACACACATATATATATATATATATATATATATATATATATATATATATATATATATATATATATATATATATATATATATATGTATATAGTTACTCGCCAGCCTTGGCCTTGGCAACGTAATGCTATGAAATGGCTAACAGTAAAACAAAACAAACTAAGAAATATGAAAAGAAAAAGATTACTAACCTTCGGTACTCTTATTAGTCAAGTTACTTACTGCAAGGCGTAATTATACTCATTTAACGATTAATTACATTTACTCAACAATTAATAACAATAGTTTACAAATTAATACTAGGGGCACACGTAAATAATAATAAATGAGCTGAAATTATAAGGATTCGGCAGTGCCGTAAAAGATGAAATTCCTCATCGCACGTGGATAGGTCCAGACAACGAATGCAAGGGCGAGCTGAGAGTTTCCTTCATCACTCACGATAAAGGCATCCCTCTGGAAGAGAGAGGTGTCGAATTAACTAAGGGACTGGCGAGAATTGAAGCCCTAACACCATGCACTTGGAATACTAAGGATTCCCTAACTAACAACATGCCCACGAATGGCACAGCTAATCGAAATTCATTTATATCGCGCTTTTCACAAATTGGAATTAGACTAGCATGCAAACGATGGGTGGAAGGCTGAGAAAAGGATTGACTAGGGGAACAAAAGGAGGGTTTACTGATATGAATGGAGAGAGAGAGATACATGTGGTGGGCACGGGATATACTTGGAAGGGTTTGTAAAAGTTGAGAAATATATAAGTAGGAGGAAAAACAGTCCTCCAAAATACTCGAGTTTTCTTAGGCTTACTGTAGGAGTCCAAAGAAACACTCCAGTATATGGGTATCCTGAACTAAGGCCTGTCACACATGGGGCATAGGTTGCAGACCTGTATAATGGGCGAGCGAGAACAGTGGACGTTCGCTCACTGTCAAAGCCAAAACATATCTGAGTAGTTCCTCTTCAGTCCTTGCAGTGGCTCTCCCTCGGCAATCTGTAAGGGCACGAGATTTTGATGGTAGAGGAGGAAGGTACAGGAAAGACAAAATGAGAGAATTATGCCATGTGGGCAGCCATTTGCACTTCGTTTTCACGGGGCTGCCATTTTATGAGCAAGGATTAACCCTGCACATAAAATAACCCCCGTATTAGTAGACATTTCGTCCTTAACTGGATGAAAAGTCTACTAGAACAGGATTAATGTGGGTGAATGTAAATTACTCTGAATTAAGAAGTGTTTTTGGCTGACTGGCCATCTAAGCATACTCTCGTACACAGAATGACCTGGCATTACTAGTGCTAAGAACGCGTGCTTGCGCTTATTTAAATGAAGTACTGTCTGTGGGATAAAGGTTAAAACTGAATATTAAGGTAACTCAGTACTAAGGTTACAAAGTTGAACTAACTGAATTCCACACAGACACAAACTAGCACAGCACTATATGTTAAATACTAGGTTACTAATTAATTGCAGCATAAAACACTGAAGATGTAGTACAAAATTTACATATAAATACCATACTTAATGCTAAGAATGATGTGCCTATGTTTCTTTAAGGAATGTACTGTCTGTGGGGTACACTAAATCGAATAGATTCATTAACTAAAGGAATGCCCCACAGAACTTAGCTTATAAGAGGTGCAAAGTAATGAGCAGGAGAACGAGTACTGCTAGTTTATTCAGAACGCAGGCCGCTTATAAAGTGGCGTGCGGACGTCACACAGAGGAATACAATAGAATTCAGGTGACGCGAGGTCAATTACTCTCGGTATTAATTATAATGGATAAATACAAGTAACATAAAAGGTAAGTTAACAAGAATTGGCATAACAACATTCTAGCACATGTGCAAAGAAAACAGATACAAATGAATTAGTAGTAGATACATATTTACACTGGAAAAATACGGCTAATTTTGCTTGACCCAATTTCGTAGGAGCGTTATTGCAGAAAACGGGTGGTTCACCATAGAAAACCCGCTTAGCAGGGACTTTATAAATACTCCCCCCCCCACAAGACATGGGTAACATCTGATTAAACTAGGTATCTACTGGGCCGTTGGAGAGTGCCGCGGCACTGCAAAGTCAGCTGGGGAGTGCGGTGTGAGTGGGAGTGGCTGACTGTGGCACTGGCTGGGTGCTTGCGGGGTCGGTCATGCGACTTTCTTTTGGGGTGGCTCGGCTGCGGAGGCGATGGTTCTTGCGGAGGGCGCTGCATGGTATCGTCTGCGGCATCCTCCAACAGGGCGGGCTTGAGACGGTCGACCGACACCCAATCGTCCTTCCAGTGCAGGGCGAGGCGGAATGCTTTGGTGTTCTGATCGAGCACGCGGAAGGGCCCTCTGTAGGGCCTGGTTAGTGGAGGGCGGACGGTGTCGTTCCTGACGAAGACGTGGGTGGTGGAGGACAGGCTGGGAGGCGTGAAGGTTGCTGACCTATCGGTATACGTCCGCTGGCAGGGGCCGAACTTCCCGACTATGTCGCGGAGCCTCTGGACTGATGGGTTGTGGCGATCTCCCGTGACGAGTTTGCCCAGGACTACGAGGGGCTCCCCGCAGACTTTCTCTGCTGCGGACGGGTCGCTGCTGGCTCTGGGGGCGGTCCTCAGTCCGAGGAGGACCCAAGGCAGCTGGTACTTCCAATCCTTAGCAGTGCAGTGGGCCATGAGGGACGCCTTCAGGGACCTGTGGAATCTCTCCACCAATCTGTTGGCTGCGGTGGTAATGTGGTGAGAGGTCCTCAGCAGGCGTGCCAGGGCGGACCACAGCTCAGACAGGAAGACAGGGCCCTGTTGGTGCTTATTTGGTCCGGGACACCGAACCGGCTGATCCAGTTGGAGAGGAGGGCCTCAGCGCACGCACTGGCAGTGGCTTCCTGCATGGGCGTCACTCCAGGCCACCTGGTTGAGCGGTCAACGACTGTCAGGAGGTATCTGGCCCCGCCTGATGGGGGAAGGGGGCCTACCACGTCTGCATGGATGAGTCCAAACCGCCTCCCCAGCTGGGGAAACTCGCCTACCCCTGTCTCGGTGTGACGCCCTATCTTGCTGGTTTGGCATCGGATGCACTGTCTCGCCCAGGCCATCGCGTCCTTCCGCATACCATGCCAGACGAACTTCACTGCCAGCAGCTCGGCCGTCATCCTGCCGGAGGGGTGGGACAGCCCGTGGATGACATCGAACACCAGACGGTGGCGGGAGGCAGGTACCAGAGGGCGTGGTTGGCCGGTGCTTACGTCGCACAGCAGTGTTGACGCCCCAGGGGTGAGGGGCACGTCCTTCCACTTGAGGGATGTGATGGCAGTGCGGTAGGCTGGAGTCTCTGGGTTGGTGGTCTGCTCCCGGGTGAGGTCCTCGTAGTTGATCCCGAGCTGCACCGCATTGATCTCGATCCTGGAGAGGGCGTCTGCTACAGGGTTCTTCCTGCCGGGGAGGTACTTGATTGTGCAGGTGAACTCAGCGATGGCCGCGAGATGCCGCTGCTGCCTGGAGCACCATGTGTCCCCCTGCTTTGTGAAGGCGTGGACCAGCTGCTGGTGGTCCGTCCAGATTGTGAAGGGCGTACCCTCCAGGAGGAACTTGAAGTGATGTACCGCCCGATACACTGCGCAGAGTTCCCTGTCAAAGGTGCTGTAGCGGGACTCCATGGGCTGAACTTTTTGCTGAAGAAGGCGATGGGCTGGGGGGCTACAGGATGGCCCCACAGGCGACGTTGCTGGCATCCGTCGTCAGCTTGGGGGGGGGGGCGGCACTGGGGTCCTGGTGGGCCAAGGCGGTTGCCTCGGCGAGGGCTGCCTTCGTCAGGGAGAAGGCCTGCTGCTGGTCGGGTCCCCAAACTAAGGACTTTGGGTGGCCCTTCAGGATCTCCGTCAGGGGGGCCATGGTGTGTGCGACCCCGGGGATGAACCTTCTTTAGTAGCTGACCATCCCGAGGAATTCTTGTAGGGCCTTGACGGAGGTTGGGGTGGGGAACCTGGTGACGGTTGCGACCTTTAATGCAAGTGTACGGACGCCCTCCGGGATATCTCGTGGCCCAGGAAGTCAGCTTTTTCGGTGCCGAAGGTTCATTTATCGAACCTGATGACGAGGCCATTCCCCTGCAGGTGCTGCAGGACCATTCGGATGTGTCACAGGTGCTCTTTGGGGGATCTGGAAAAAATTAGAATGCTGTCTACGTAACAGACGCAGAAGTTCAGGTCCCCCAGGATGCTGTCCATCAGCCTCTGGAAGGATGCCCCTGCATTCCTCAGGCCGAAGGTGGAGAAGGTGAAGATGTAGGGCCCAAAGGGCATGACGATGGTGATTTTGGGGATGTCCTCTGGAGCAACTGGTACCTGGAAGTAGGATTTTAAAAGGTCTAGTTTAGAGAATGTTTTGGCCCCGTGAAAGGAAGCCGTGAGATCTTGCATGTTAGGTATGGGGTAGTGATCTGGTTCAGCTGCGAGGTTGAGCCGCCTGTAGTCGCCTCAGGGTCTCCAGGAGCTGTCCGGTTTCTGTACCATGTGGAGGGGAGAGAGCCACGGGCTGGAGGCCTTCCTGCATGTGCCCATTCACTTCATCTCGGCGAAAGCGTCCTTGGCCTCCTGAAGGCGCTGAGGGGGAAGCCTCCGGAACTTTGCGTGCGTTGGGGACCCTTCATTTTAATGTGGTGGTAGATTCCGTGCTTTGCCGGGGCCCCAGGTACCTGGCGCAGTTCAGGCTTGAAAACATTGGGGAACTCCTTCAGCAGCTGGGTGTACTGGTGTGGGGCGATGGAGCAGATGGTGGGAGCGCTTGTGCCCGTCGCCAGGGGGAGGGACTGGCAGGAGTCAGTGTCCAATAGACGCTTGCGACCAACATCAACTGCCAGCCCAAAGTGGGCGAGGAAATCTGCGCCCAGGAGTGGGGTCCTCATGTCCGTGACAATGAAGTTCCATATGTACCTCCGGCTGAGGATGAAGATCGACAGGAGCCTGGTACTAGATTTTCATGATCAATAATGTATTCTTTTACAGCCTTTATGCAAATATATAAGTGATTATTTCAGTGTTGAAAGGCCTCCTCGAATTGTCCATTTTTCCTAATTTTGGCGAGAGAAGAGAGAAAACACTACACGTGAATGCTTATTGCTTCTTCAAGATATATACCTCACCCATTCATAATATGTTCTCTCTCTCTCTCTCTCTCTCTCTCTCTCTCTCTCTCTCTCTCTCTCTCTTTATATATATATATATATATATATATATATATATATATATATATATATATATATATATATATATATATGTGTGTGTGTGTGTGTGTGTGTGTGTGTGTGTGTGTGTGTATGTATGTACTTAATTATCCACGATGCCCTTTTAATGCTTTAATTTCTTCACATTCTGGAAACAGTTGTCACTACGCAAGCATTTCCAGATGTTAAGAGTGTATTGTGGTTAATTAGATTATATACGTATGCAGTAAAAAGTGATCAGCAGATTCTACATATATATACACACACACACATATATATATATATACGTGTGTGTGTGAACAAAGACCTTCCTTAAGATATTGGAAAATCTGGCAAGCAGTTGAAACTGGAAAATCCCGCGAGCAGTTGAAACAGTGATTCTTTTTGTGTGTGCTTCTGAGATTTAACTACCAAAAAGTGGGGGTACCTAACCCCCTTCTTTCCCCTCAAAACCGTTGAAAGTTGTCGTGGGGCATTGAGTGCCATGATTGGTTCCTTAGGCCTACAGGGCAAAGGCAGCCAATCACCCACCACAAAGGGGGAATGCCATGCAAATGAACATATGAAGACAGTTTTTGAGAGCCGGTTTTTTCTCATACAGATGTGTTGAGGTGACTGGTGCCATGCAAGGTCTGCTGTCCGCGTTGTCTTTCACTAAACCCGTATAGTCTGGCAGCAGTGGGTGACAACCTTGCAAAAATAACCCCCAAGCAGGTTTTGATTGATTTTGGTAGAAAAAGTTCCATAGAATCAGAAACTGAATATTGCCCAGCTGGCATCTTAGGGCATTTTGAGAAATTCAACATGGTGTCCAAGATGGCTGCCGCATAAATCCAAAAGCTACAAACGTCTCTCATTTCTTTATTTTTTGGCCTATTTTATATGATACATCAATTCTAGGGTTTTCGAGGTCAAGGAAGCCAATTTTAATAGAAAATAAAGTGTAAACCCAAAACTTATTGAGTTGTTCATAATCAGCATAAAAGTAGTTCCAAGATTATCCGTTCTACTGGAAACTAGTTGGTCGTCTTTTATCTCACAACCTTACAAATTAGGTAGTTAACATTTCTGTGGTTTCTGCTTGTTTTTAGGTATACTTAATTACACTTTGTTCACACAGGGCAGTGGTGGTAAATGCTCTTTAAAATGACTTCTCTTTTTGCAGGGAAAGTTGGTGATGTCGGTGCATTTTCTTCTCCTCATCCTCAGCTTTGTTTACCGTAGCTTTGTCTTAAATCCAATGGTGGTGGTGCTTATGTAGCTCTTTCATCTCTTTTCAGGCAGAAATGGCTGAGTGCTACTTCAAACTGATGGGCCGGTGCAGCGAGGCCAAAAACCAAGTTTTGACCAGTGCAGGAAGAGACAGAATGCAGTCGATCATCAACGCAAGCAAGCAGCGTGGCTATACATTGCCAACAGACTTAGAATTGTCTATCAGAGGCAATAAGGACTGTACTGTTCAATGTCATCGATCATGTGTATCATCATATACATCAAAGCACAAAACTACAAGACTCTTGAAGAAGCAGCAAAGATGTCCAACTGAACAGCCACCACCAAAATTAACTAGGTTGTCTCGAACTCATCCAGAGTTCAACTTTAAAGACCACTGTATATTTTGTGGTGAGGAATGTACAAAACAGAAGGAAGCCAAACACCCTGGAAGATGGAGACCTGTATGCAGTTGTCGTACCATAGATTCAGGGTCAAAGGACAAGAGCTTCAAAGAAGCCATTCTTCAGGTGTGCCATGATCGAAATGACCAGTGCAGTAAGGATGTTGAACTTTGTGTTCTTGGTGCAGTGAGTGATCTGCATGCAGCTGATGCACTTTATCATCAAGACTGCAGACCTTCATTCATGGGTTCGAAATCATTAAAAGCTGCAGCGATCAAAAGTAAACTTCACGAGGATCCAGCACTTTCCATGTTCATCGAAGAAATGGAATCTGATACGAGCAAGCTTTGGTCTTTGACTGACATTCACAAGCAATACACGGAAAACGGTGGCACACAACTTCAGAGACAGAGTTTGGTTGATGCGCTGGAGAAGCATTTTGGTGATCGCTTGTTGCTGTTGTCTTGCAAAGGATTAGCATCATTGTTAGTGTTCAGGTCACATGTGTCTGAGCTTGCAAACTTGGTCGACGAATCTGACAATGAAGAATATGCAACTAAGTCAGTTGCAAGTCAGATCCTTGAGGAAGAAAAGTCAGTTGATATTGACAGTAAAAGTTACCGTTCACGAATGAACGAAAATATTGCTCTGGCTGAATCTAGTATACATTGATATCCTTGTTGTCTGAAATCAGTCCAAAACTATCTGCTTCACTCCCTGCACTTCTCATTGGAAACATGGTGATCGGTGCAATAATGCACAAACCTACCTCGTTACAAGTCCTTCTTGGTGTTTGTGTAAGGGAAAAACCCTTGATAAGTATGCTGCATGACTTTTCGGTGACATGTTCATATGATGAGGTGTTGTGGTTCAAATCATCTGCGGCACAAAATACCAATGACCGAAGGGAAATACAGGGATTATTCAAAGCTGAAGATGGTTTGATTCAAACAGTCATTGACAACTATGAGGCCAATATTTCATCTCTGAATGGCTTGAAATCTACTCATGCACTCTCCATGTTGATGCGCCAGTCTGTATCGGATTCAACCGAAAATGATCAAGGTGAAGAAGAGATGATTCCCAGAGTCAATAAAGCCAATATGAAAATGCCTGATGATGAAATTCTATTCACCACTACCATGGACCAAAGCGCCCAGGTATGCTTGATGTACCACCAACGAATGCAGAACAACAGAGTCAGTTAGAACTATCACAGACCATCAGTCTGAATAGAGTGAAAGAACTAGATCTTCATTTCCTGAAATCTGTAACATCAAAGGACAATGTTGGAGAGTATGGAGGCCACATACCAAGGTAGCTGAGAACAGCATCACACATCTAGACCAGCTACTGTAACTCGATACAGGCTGTTGATTGATTTGAAGCCCTCCGATCCATCGATGATAAAGACAGCTCTGATTGAGGCTCAGACACTGACATCAGATTGTGGTCAAAACTTTGTAATTATCACAGCTGACCAACAGCTGTACAAGATCACCCTCGACAACATATGGTCATCTCCAGAGTTGTTTGGAAACATATATCCCCGCTTAGGAGGTTTCCATACAATTATGAGTTTCTGTGGGTCAGTTGGCAAACTGATGATAGATTCCAGTCTATCAGATAATCCTGAGGTCAATCTTTGGTGGAGTGGAGAAAATGCTGTCTGGAAAAAGATATCCACAAAATGTGAGAGCATTCAGACTACTTGCAGAAAACATTCTCTGGAAACACGTCAGAGAAATCAATTCGTTTGAAGATTTCGAGACATGGATGGCAGATTTGTCAGAAAAAAGTAAAACTGCTTCATCTGGCCAGTGCTCCTCATGATGGCCTTCACACGTGCAGAGCGTGAATCTGATTGGCCCCTTCATCTCTGGGCGCTATCCCAAATGCTGCCTTATTTTTTTGCCTCTGGTCATGTCAACTATGCCAGGTACGGCATGTACTATCTTCGCTCCATGGAAGCAGTACCATCCGAAATAACAAAAATGTTTCTCAGAGGCCAACATACAATGAGACACACACCTGGTGCATCAAACGCCACATGGAGTGACATGTCCATTGAAACCACCTTCATGCGGTTTGGACATAGCCAGGGAGGGCACTCAGTCTCCACAACTGCAGTATGCTTGTTCGTGACACTGATGCCATGTGAGACAACATCCAACAACCCTCAGTTTACCACAAAGAAGAGTCCTGAGCACGGATCCAATCAGATGCCAATGACAGACAGAACCTAAAGCAGAAGTTGGAGCACTGTATCGTTCCTCTTGATCCAACTGGTCACTCCAAAGAACTCTTCAACATTGTCAGAGGGAAACTTGCTACTTCGACGGCCAATGTTGAACAAGCCTTGGCACTGGGGAAACAGTCTATGGAAGCATATGAAGCAAAGCTGCCAGACGGATTCCATGAACTGATTAGCTGTCCTGTAACTACAATGGCAACCAAACAGAAGCAGACACCACTTTCTGGACGCTCTGATCCACCCTTTGACACTGAAATTATCTTCACTAGGACCATTGGTCTCATGGATACTGAAGACTTCAATATGAGGGAACTGTTAGACTATGAACTTTCACAGATTCCAACTTTGTTTTTCACAGATGATGATAACTTCCAGCCAGCTTTATCAAAGTCAAAACTCAAAAATTCTTTGGGTGTTGAACAGCCCTATCGAACAACACCAGACCCAGAGATTGTTGTGCTGGATGGTTGTGCCATCCTTTGGACAATTCACTGGCCGAGTCCTGGAAGAATTGTTGACCTTGTTGCAGCAGTGGAAACATTCTTGAGAAAAAACTAATCCAAAGTGATGTATATCTGGTGTTCGACAGATTCTATCCACACAGTCCAAAGGGTTGCACAAGAAGTCGACGGTCTTCCACCAGAGAAAGTGGTCATTTCCATCTTATGTTGAACTCACCATTGCCATCTCAAGCTGCATCGTTGTCTATTGTGGACAACAAGGTACAAATCATTAACCTGCTTTGTGACGCATTGGTGGACCATTTTCAACAGCTTGCCACTGACAAGGAACTGGTCATCACTGGGTCAGATCTTGTACATATTCCATTCGGAGAGGAAAGCATCAGAGAAGAATGGAATTGAAAGTAACACATGTAGAGGCAGATGTCATTATTGCCAACCATGTAGTCCTCATTGCCAGACAAACCCAGAAAACAATCCATGTCATTTGTGACCATATGGATGTTTTTGTCCTGTTGGTCCACTTTGTTGCATCTGAAGGCCTCCATTGCAAAATTTTCCTTGTTCCAACACGTCCCACGAGGAATACTATAAATATTGGTGCGACAGTCAACAAGCATGCAGAAATAGCCAAGTATTTACTTCCTCTCCACGCCCTGACTGGTTGTGATACCGTCAGTACACTGTATGGAATTGGAAAAGTCAAAGCGTTCAAAATCCTCAAACAAGGACACCATACTCCTTTGCATGGAGACAATGAACAGTATGAAGAAGATTTGGAAACACAAGCTGTTGTATTCATTGCCAAGTGCTATGGCAGCAAGGAAACTGGCACCATGTTGGAGGTTTGCTGTAGCATGTGGCAACACAAAACGGCCAGAGGCAAATCTCAAAAATTCAAACTAGCAACCCTTCCACCCAGCTCAAGGGCATTTAGTTTGCATGTCAAAAGAGCCCATTACCAAGCATGCCTATGGAAAGCAGCATTGAAATCTGATCCTCCAGCTTTGGCTTCCTCAGACGGTGAAAACCAAACCACGGCAGTCAAATCCTTCTTCAGTACCACTTCCACCTGACACATTGGCTGCTCCTGAGAGATGCTGAACTCGCTCTGCTGCAACTGCAATCAACTCCAGTCTCAACTGCTACAATCCTCTCAATGCAGCTTTCCAGGATTCTGACAATGAAAGGGATAACGATAATGAAGACTTTCTCACTTGAAATCATTTATAAATGTTCTGTGGCATCATTTTCTGATATCAGTTTCTGATAAAGTGACCAAACATTCAGCATATGTTTGTGTTTTTTCTTTATCACGATTTTTTTTGCAACCAATTGTAAGATTTGGGTTTTATACTGAATATGAACAACTCAATAAGTTTTGGGTTTACACTTTATTTTCCATTAAAATTGGCTTCCTTGACCTCGAAAACCCTAGAATTGATGTATCATATTATAAAATAGGCCAAAAAATAAAGAAATGAGAGAAGTTTATAGCTTTTGGATTTATGCGGCAGCCATCTTGGACGCCATGTTGAATTTCTCAAAATGCCCAAAGATGCCAGCTGGGCATCATTCAGCTTCTGATTCTATGGAACTTTATACCAAAATCAATCAAAACCTGCTTGGGGGGATATTTTTGCAAGGTCTACATGAAAATCAGGGTTTGGCTGCTAGACTATTACAGCCCTTACAGGATGGACTAAATATATATTAAGCACACCCCTAGACCGGGCTAAATTTAAGATTGGCCAGTTTAAAAATACATGAATGGTAAGAGGAAGATATGCATGTGCACATGGTATAAGAAAAAAATCCTAAAAAATGTTCTGTGCCTTCCACCACGGGGAGCTGAAAGTGAATATTTTCAACCCTGTTCGGGCCTCTTTTCCAAATGACATTCATAAAAATATACTAATTTTACCAAATTCTGTTTTTTATAATAATTTTTTTATTTTATTTTGTAAAATTATAATTACAGCTCACTCAGTATCATAACATATAAGAATTAAAATCAGTAACAAATTCTGAGTATATTTATTGTAAATATGTACGATACATCCTGGGATGCGGAGCTGCGATACATTCTGAGCAGCTACAACGAGTTGTAGTGTAAGAGTTGCCAGAAGTCATTTATGGCCCATGGGAGTGATCTGAATACTTTTCCCGCAAAATTTGTTCAAATTTCATAGCGCGAAATGCTGATCATCAGGGGACGACACCCGGAAATCACCCCAGAGCTATAAATAGTCGTCATGATGACGCCTGCTCATAAAGGCTTAACTAGCCTCTTAAGGGGGCTCCCTTTTTTAGCTTAATAGAATATATTTTGTTGTTAAAGTTTTCCCTCGTTTCTCATTTAATGCATGATCTTTAATTCACTGTAGAACCTGATGATAATAGAAACAGAAATGGGTTATATTAATTGGTGTCAGGTTTGGGGTAAATAAGTCTGTGCTAATTATTGATAGAGTGGTGTAACAACGCAAATAGTAATTGCAAACGTAATGACAGACTAATTGGCCGATGATGAAAACATGGAAACTGGTCCACTGCTTGTAGTAAGTCCGGTACGAGGCACAGGAAATCTTGAAACGGGCAAACTACCGAGCGTGAATGTGTTGATACAAGAGCTAACAAAATTAAACCGATTAGCGTGGTGGAAAATGTCACGACTTAGTCTTTGTGTAATTGCACATCAGGTCATATTAATTACCTATGTATTGTGCTCTGTGTTCTTTTATTTCAGTATTTTTGGTTGATTAACTAACAAAAATTTCAGCCTTTTCTACTGTATCTAAAATTCCACTGTGTGGCTAATGTATCTGTACGTTGGTCAACATTCATGATCACGGATTAAATCATAATAGAGTGTCTTAATAAAAAATTCACATTGTATAATTGATGCTACGCTGTGGTGTAAAAATGTCATTGCTTTTTCAGATGTTGTAATTTGTGTTCTTTTCAACATCCCTATTTTTCTTTTGATGAAGCATATATGTGTGCCACATAAAAAAAGTCAGCATTTTAAAAAATTTCCATGTGCACTGTGTTCCAGATTTCATACTGTGATGTTCATTATGTTGTGTCAAACTGTCAAGAATATGTTGAGACTGTGCATAATTTATTTGTTGTTCAACATTGTTATGAGAGATGGTAAATGCGAAGTGTAATTCTGTCGTTGGAAACTTTTATTTTGTATTAATCTTGTTCTTGTGACTTCAATTGATGTTTAATACCTGATCTTTGAAATTTCCTAGATTATGTTGTTTTAAATTGAGATTACCAAATGTATACCTAAATTTTGTTTTTCTATATATGATTGATTGTGAGGCGTGAGAATCATTTAATGTAACCTGTGTCTGTGACACGCCAACTGTCCCATCTTAATAATTTTAATTTTTACATGAACCGGACGGTATGATGCTCGAAATGGCAATGTGCAAGTAATGAATGTTCTGCGGGACGCAAGAGCTTAGGAAGGGAGTGATGAGCTGATCGCAACAGTCCTGAACAAAGCCTTTCCCGAAGATATTGGAAAATCCCACAAGCAGTTAAAATAGCGATTCTTTGTGTGTGTGCCTCTAAGATTTAACCACCAAAAAGTGGGGGTATCTAACCTCCCTTCTTTCCCCCCAAAACTATTGAAAGTTGGCGTGGGGCACTGAGTACCACGATTGGTTCCTTAGGCCTGCAGGGCAAAGGTACCCCATCACCTTCCACGATGGAGAAATGCCACGCCAAGGAACACTTGAACAAACTTCACCCAAGGCAGTCAGTTGAGAGCCGGTTTTTTCTCATACAGACGTATTGAGGCGACTGGTGCCAAGCGAGGTCCGCCATCCACATTGTCTTTCACTCATTAACCAGCCTATTAAGGGAGACCCCCTCTGTAGCTTAATAGAATATATTTTGTTGTTAAAATTGCCCCTCACTTCTCATTTAATGCATGACTTTTAATTTATTGTCGAACCCAATGAAAATAGACCCAGAAATAGGTCATATTGTGATTATGGTGACACAGGTTTGTTTTCCGCGACCGGGCATCAAGCTGCTTCAATTTCTTGCACTTGTATCTTACAGCTTTGTAGTTACAAGCATATCCAAAAAAGCGCGAAGAATTCGAGAAGTTAAGAGAGCATTGTCCCAGCTATTACAATTATATATATATACATATATACACATATATATATATATATATATATATATATATATATATATATATATATGTATATATATATATACATATACTGTATATGATTTATATATACATATATATATTTATATGTATATATTTATACATATATATATATATATATATATATATATATATATATATATATATATATATATATATATATATATATATATTATATATATTAAATATATATATATATATCGGAATTTGAACCAGTACCAATTCATTTATGTGATATAAATTCCCATTTATCGGTAATAATTCTCCATCGGTATTAATTCCATCGGAGATATTCCTGAGGTAGCGTGAATTTGTTATTAAGCGACATTTGTAGCTTCATGATGATTGTATGATAAAAAATCACGGTATATATATAAAAATATTTCATATATATATATATATATATATATATTATATATATATATATATATATATATATATATATATATACATATATATATACATACATATGTGTTTGTATGTGTGTATATAGAAGTATATATATATGAAAAACATTTAGAATGAATATGTTATATTTTGTTTTTTTAACTGAGGATCTTTTTTGGAGATATTCTGGGGAAAGGTAAATGGAAACAGTGCTTACGTATTCAACGAGTCATTGGTGATGAAGGCCTGGTGTCAGTCTGGCTTCTCGTGTAGACAAGGGACATTGTGCCCTTTGTGATGCACTGCCCATGTCACCAGCAGTCGTCAAGTTCTGGTAGAGGGTGCGTTCATTCGCTTTCATGGACATGTCATAGTAGGTGTGAATGATTCAATTTGAGTATAGGTTAGACATTTCGGGATTAGATTCCCTTGTGCTCAGATCCGCTTTCCTCGAAGACTTTGTGACTGCCTATGAGGTGAGCTGAAACTTTATTTTCAAAAAACCTGAATTGGTTTTAATTACTTTGTTTAACTTGTACTGATTCTTTGCACTAATTACCATGCATGCATAACTTTTTCCCCATTTATTTTTATCTGCTGTGTCTCTTTGATTTTTATTGATTTTTTATTTTGCCATGTTTAATTATGTGCATTTCTTTTGGGGTTGGTAATGTGGGAAAACATCCCACATTTAATCTTTTCTGTGCCTATTTTTAAAGGTTGTGTTTTTCCCTGTTTCCTCAGATGTACTGAATTGAGGTCAGTATAAATGGAGGGGAATGTGACTTATCATGACTACGGTCGTGTTTGACTTATTTTGACTCTTTTGTTGTAAAGACCCAACTGGTGGATGTTATAGCACTGTTATATTTCTTACTTGGTTAATTGGGTTAACAATTCTGGGATGCAGATATTCCCATATCATTCCTATTTGATTCCAAACTGCTTGCCATGTTAGACTGCTGAATAAATTATATTTTTGTAGATATGTTTTTGAAGTTCTTCCTTAATTCAGTTAGTGACTTGGATATTGAGAGAGAGAGAGAGAGAGAGAGAGAGAGAGAGAGAGAGAGAGAGAGAGAGAGAGAATGTGCTTACCCAGTGTGCAGGCCGGCCATCGCTACTGTGGCTACTTGAGATATAAGTTGATTATGACATTGATCTTATCACAGATGTGGAAGGAGGTTATGACCCTATCTGACCTTGTATAGTAGGGTATAATACTGGTGGCAGCTTGACCTTATAATCTCTGACAGCTTCTGGAGGGACTGGTGACATCAAAATTAGGCCGCAACAGGGCGCTTCCCAATAATCTTTGAGACGTTTGGTTGGTAGTAGTGTTGGTGGCCTAGGTGTTTTTCTTTTCGGTTGAGATAGTCAGATGATTCATGGTCAATAGCTAATGGCCTGTGCTGGTGTGAGTGGGTTTGTGTGTCGTGAGAGAGTCGGTTTTTTTTTTTTTTTTCAGGTTGGGGAATTGTTTCCAGGTAATTTTGCAGCACAGAAGGTTTTGAAGACGAGGGGGTTATTTTTACATGAGTGTTTCTTTATGTCGGTTTATTGTTTAGCGTTGTAGAAGGGAATAAGCCAGCTCTAGGGCGAGCGATGGTTTTTTTTTTTTGATTACGTTGCAAGTGACCCAGAGTTGCTGTGTGAAGTGACGTACTTATGACATAGTTAGTGGGTGGAGTATCCTGCTTCCTTCCCATTCTCTTTGAAGCCCAGTTTTCTATGCTTGTGGGGGTAGACTCGGGTAGTTGGTTATGGGGCGTGACTTGTGTATTTTTCGCAATCGGCAGTTTGCATCGGCGATTAGACACTAATTGGGGGTTACGAAATACTTATTTTTTAATTATTATGATTATTTTTGGGGAACTTGGGTTATTGTGTTGATAATTATTGCTTGATGGTTGTTGGGCTATAGAGATTAAATATTTCTTACGCTATTAAGTAAACATTTCTTAGGTTTCTTGTTTTTTGCCTTTCTTTCTTTCTTTTTTTTCTTTTTTCTCTCTCAGATAATTTCCCATTTGTCTTCACGAAGATTTTCTTTTGGAATTTCTGTTAGTGTATGAAGTTAAGATCAGGTCATGTTGCTGGGACTTGGAGTTTTATTAATTCCAACAATATGGCCTCCAGGGTTCAGCCATTTCCGGGGTTAGTTGATGTTGCTCTTCCAGTACCTTTCGAAATTTTTATTGAGGGTGCGTTGAGTTACCTGGTCGGCAAGAGGCTTTGAATGAAGCACAAGGATTCCTCAGTTTAGATAAAGGGGACATAAGACAACGTTGTCGCAGTCATCAGTTTGGAAACTGTAAGACACGGGACGATCTCAAGAAGTTTCTGAGGACAGCATATGGGACGGCTGAAGCCTGAGATGCAGTTCGGGACCTTAGGTCGCTCTTTAAGATTTGCAAGGGCCAGGATTCTTTGGTTAGGTTTAGTGCCAGATGCTTTGATGCTGTGAGAGAGTTTTTGAAGAAATTAAGAGCGTCCAGTTGGATAAAGGGCAACAATATTTTTGTGGATGACCTAGAGATATTGCTTCAATTTGCATGGATGATTAATGATGTTCCCGATGCCATAGTAGATGGCTTTGATGAAAGGATAAAAAAGGGGGTCTGATGAAGCCTTGCTTTTCTCGCAGGTTCGCAAACACCTGTTGAAATGTCCTGCTGTGGATAGCACCTTCATAATGTCATGCCGAAGGCTTCCTGAGCTATTCCAATGCACCTGCCAGAGGGTGATTCTAGTTTCCCTTTTTACTAGGATACATCATTTGTGGTAGATTTTGAAGACTGGGTTGATGACAGTAATGCAGTTGCTATTGTAGCAGACAACAATGAATTTTAAGAGGCAGAATTACAGGTTAGGAGACAGGTTTTTAGGAATCATTTAGCTAATGCTGATTATAAGGAGTATGTAGAGGGTGTGGAAAATGTTTTGGCTAAGTTTGCAGATATTGTTGCTCTTAAAGTGGATAAGTTGGGGTTAACTAATGTGTTAGAACACAAATTTCATTTAGAGGATGAGACTAAACCTATTTTTATCCCCTCATATAGGATTCCTTTTAAGATTAGGGAACAGGTAGAGCAAGAGGTCAATAAGTGGGAAGAGGAAGATATAATTGGGCCCGGTTCCTCACCCTTTAATTTTCCATTGTTAGCAGTGCCTAAGAAGGAAGGCTCAGTATGTGTGCATGTGGATTTTCGTAAGGTGAATGATTAGTCGATCCCGGACCACTATCCTGTTGGGTGTTTGCCGGATTTGTTTGTAGAAATCGGGGGTAAAAATATCTACTCTTCGGTTGATCTGATACAGGGGTTTTTGCAATTTCCTCTTGGTGAGGAGAGTCGCAAGTGTACTGCTTTTTCCTTGCTGAAGGGGCATTATGAGTTTACGTGGATGCCATTTGGTTTTTCGGGTAACCCTATGACTTTTACGAGATTAGTAACTACAGTTTTGCATGGATTGTTAGGGAAGTCCATTATATGGATGATATTTTGATTGCCACTGATTCCGTAGAGGAACATTTAGAGGTCCTTGGGAAGATTCTTAGGAGGCTTAGGTTAGCGGGTTTGGAAATTGAATTAGCCAAGTGTGATTTATTGAAGAAGCAGATAGCATATTTGGGTCATGTTACTTCTAATGGGGACAAGGTTAGGGTGATCGTGGATTTTCCTACTCCTAAAAATAAGAAGCAGATTCGTTCTTTCTTGGGCATGACGGGATTTTTCCAGAGGTATGTGAAAGGTTTTTCCACCCTATCGTCTCTTTTGACAGACGTGTTGAAGATTAATGTGCAGTTTGTTTGGGGTGAGAGGCAACAGTCGGCCTTTAAGAAAATTAAAGAGGCTTTATTGAGTCCCCTGGTGCTGAAGTTTCCAGATTTCGAGCAACCTTTCACGGTGGTGACAGATGCCAGTCACAATGGCATAGGAGCTTGCCTTATGCAGAAATTTGAGTGTAAAATGCATCCCATCGAGTTCTATAGCAGAAAGTTTAAGATGCGAGGGAGTAATGAGATGTCTATGTGCCCGACAGACAAAGAGGCATTCATGGCAGTGTCTAGTTTGGTTCATTTTAAGATTTTATTGTTGGGCAACAAAGCTGAGGTTCTTACGGATCATAAGCCGTTGTTGGATCTTTTTAATAAGCCGGATCTTTCTCCTAAGAGAGCCAGGTGGTTTTTGACAATTAGGGATTTTGACGCCAAGCTTAGGTTTATAGAAGGTAGACATAATGTTGTAGCTGATGCCCATAGTAAGAGTTTTTATGGCTCAGATGGTTCTCGTGTTTGTTATGTATCTGAGGATTGCATAGACTGGGATATTAGTTTATGAGTTAGGAAAATTAAATATAAGCTGAGGAGTAGTGAGGATAGTTGTCCCAAAGAGTCTAGTGCATACAGTTTTGGATATTGTTCATTGTAGGTTTGGTATTCCACATCTGGGTATTGAGAAGAACATGCTCGCATCAGTGGAGGATTTTGTGAGGGGATGTTCAATTTGCAAGGCATTCAAGCCAGCGAGGAGTACTTTGTGTAAATTGGGTTCGTTTCCTATCCCTGGTAGACCTTCCAACGGGTCCATATGGACATACTTTCCAATTTCTGTGAGTCTAGTCATGGGCGCAGACATTTGTTGGTTATTGTGGATGAATTAACTAGGTTTGTAGAGATTTTTCCTTTGAAGCATAAGACAGCGGAGGAGGTAGCAGTTGCATTTTTCGAGGTGTTTATTTGTCGTTATGGGGTTCCTGAGGTTCTTATTACAGATAATGGGAGGGAATTTGTGAATAAGACGTTAGAGTGTCTTGCAGAGGTTATGGGAATTCGGAAAGTAACTATTATTCCGTATAGACCAGAAGCTAATGGGTTACGTGAGCAGGCCAACAGGAAGGTAATTGAGGCTCTCAGAATCACTGTAGAGGGAAATGATGTGAAATGGGATCGGTATATTGCACAGGTTTGGCATAGCATTAATACTATAGTTAGCAATACTGTTGCGATGTCTCCCGCTGAGGCGGTCTTTAGTTATCCAGCACAAGGCGCTTTCGATTTATTATCCTTCCGTCTCGTTGTGATGATACGGTTAGATTGTTGATCTCTACAGCTAAGGAGAGATATGCACCCTAGTTAGAAATCTTGAGCTGAAGACACAGGAAATGGTTGAAAGGATCAATTCAAAGCCAGATAATGTTAAAGTTGCTGTCTGTGGAAATAAAGAAAGGGAACAGGTTTGTTGTTCGAGATGAAAAAACAGGATTGTCCAGGTTGACACACATATATCTGAGATAAAGAAGACAGCTTAAAGGGGAATTGATGGGTTCATTTCTTTTCTCTCTCTCTCTCTCTCTCTCTCTCTCTCTCTCTCTCTCTCTCTCTCTCTCTCTCTCTTATGTACTTTTATTCTCTTTTTAATTTTATTCATGGTTTCCCAGAAATTAATTGGGGTTTTGAGCATGGGAGGATGCTTCTCTGTAGAATTTTATAGATTTTGGTTGTCTGATTTTAGTCTGTTTTGTTGTTTTTTTTTTTTTCTTTCTGCATAAGTGCTGTGGTTTGGCATAATTCGTTGTTGGAATTTTGTCAGTGCTGAGGTCATATAAATGAGGTGCAAAGGATACCGTAGACTCAGGCAGTGATTCTCAACCAGTGTGCCACGGAACACTAGAGATTATTTGAAGTGTGCCACGAAATATAGTCATGCACACCAGAAAATACGAACAATGGGTATAGATTTTGGTTTCACATGAATGTTGCTATTATTGATACTGACAATTATTTAAAATATAGCCTACTTTGCAGTTTAATAAGCAACTTTCAGCCATTTGAGTTCGTCATAATATTTATAATAATTCTACAATTAATAAAAGTTTAATATTATAAGTGGAGATGGTAGAGGTATTGTGATGGGCGTCGTTCTGTCTGGGATGTATGACGTGGTGTTGCCTCATGCTTTCAAACCGTTTTTAGTATAGTTCTTCTTGTTTCAACCAAAATAGTTGCATTTTAATGTAGCACTGTGTCTACTTGAGAATAAGTAGCCTATATTGCTATGTTGTTATTTGAATTTGATCTTCAGGCTGCCCGTTGTTGCTATCATCTGCAATCGATGTTAGGAGTTTAATCACTTCCAAGTTTGATAATTGATATATGTATCATATACGTAATCATTTGTAACCAGATTTGTGAGCTAAAAGAAGGACACTTCCCTTTGTATATGTACATGTGTGTGTGTTATGCATAAAGCACATACATAAATACATACATACATACACAAATGTATATATATATATATATATATATATATACCATATATATATATATATATATATATATATATTATATATTATTGGAATTATAAAACACACACACACATGCACATATCTTTTGATATTTGGAATACAATTTACATATCTTTGCCAATAGTTATTTAAATTTTGCTTTTTCCTTAAAATCATGTGCATGCCTTTTTGTTCAGTCTTTGGTAGGTATATTTCTGTAAAAAGAAATGCACATCATTTGAGACTCCTGTACTATTAAAAGCTTCACATATAAACAACGTTGGATGAATGTACATGTGAGGATGGATGGTCTATCAACCATTACATAACATCTCTCTCTCTCTCTCTCTCTCTCTCTCTCTCTCTCTCTCTCTCTCTCTCTCTCTCTCTCTCAGACACGCACACATACAATTCAGTAAATATTGGGGCACACTTATAAGAAAGCAGAACATAGTAACATTAAAAAGTAGGGCATATGTACAATCAGTTAACTGATTTGTTGGGGCTCAAAAGCAGAGCTCTGGTCACCTTGCCTACGCGTATCATACGTGTCTGAGTCTTGCTCTCATTGCATACTCTCGGTGTCTTGTTGTCAGTGTCAGTTGAGACAGTACTTGAGTGGTCATGGTAGTGCACTTCACCAATCACATTACTAGCCTTTTGTTTCATTCAGTCTGTTAAAATGATAATTCCCATTGACCAGTGTATTTGCAGGACAAGAGTACCATGTTTATTGATTTTAGTGCATTCCTTCACAATGGATAAATTTCTTATAAGAAAGGAGGCTAGTGGCAGCCGTGAGTCTGATAGTGAACAATTTGAACCCAACAAACTCCAATGTAAAAAGGCAAAAATTCGCCATTATTTAAATAGACAGTATAATGAGAGGTTTTGACAGTTCGGATTTTTTTGGTCTGGAGATGCTGCTCAACCAGTTCCATTATGTGTAGTTTGCGGCGATAAAATGTCAAATGAATCCATGGTACCAAGTAAGTTAAAGAGACATCTCACTTCTAAACATTCATCTCTGCAGGATAAAGATCTTGTATATTTTCAAAGGATTTTAGATTGCAATCGAAACAGCGCAATGTATTTGAAAACAATGACCGCATCAGAAAGGGCTCAAGCTTTTCAATTGAAGGATAGAAATAATAGCATTAAAATCTAAAATCACACACTTGCTGAGTCAGTTATACTGCCCGCTTGCAAAAAGATTATTAAATCTATGTTTGGTGAGAAAGCTGAAAAAAAATTAGCAAAATCCCCTTATCAAATGATACAATACACAGAAGAATTTTAGATTTATCTGAAAATATTGAAAAAAAGGTTCAGAAAAACTTCAGGTTCTACTTTTGCATTAACTGTTGATGAGTCCACGGATATAAGCAACTTTAGTCTTGCTTGCATTTGTACGTTTTATTGATGGCAGTGAAATAATCAATCAGTTTTTGTGTTGCAAAGGAATGTCAACTACTACTAGAGGTCAAGATATTTTTGATGTGATTTGACTACCTTAGAGAAATGAATTTAACATGGAAATCTTGCGTAGGCATTTGCACTGATGGAGCCCCATGTATGACAGGCTGTATTAAAGATTTGTATCTCTTGCAGAAAAAGAAAACCCAGATCTTGTACTCGTTATTGCTTTTACACACAGAAGTTCGTATTTCAAAAATATCACAAGAAGATTTAAAACTGGCGTTACCAGGTAGTTGAAATAGTAAATTAAATTAAAGTAGGCCTTTGAAGTCAAGATTATTTGAACAACTATGCAAAGGAATGGACTCCCAGCATGTTAGATTACTAATGCATACCGAAGTTCGATGGCTATCGAAAGGTAAGGTATTAACTCGTGTTCATGAATTACACAAGGAATTAATCGTATTTTTCGACCAAGAAAAGCAGGGAAAATTCTGTGAGCATCTTCGTTGTGAACTTTGGATGTCTAAACTGGAATCAGAAATATTCAGTCAATTAAACAACACAAACAGTAGCATGCAAGGGAGAAATGAAAATATTCTCACCTGCAGATATGTTAGTTGCTGTAAAAAAGAAAATTATTATTTGGAAAAATAGAGCAAGCTCAGGTAATTTTGATATGTTTCCTTCAATGCGTACCACTTGCATTAAAGAAATGATCCCTATTGTTGTTTCTCATCTACAGCGCTTGATGAAAACATCGACCACTATTTTCCATCACTGAGCACAGAGAAGTATGATTGGATTCGAAATCCTTTCATAAATATTCCTCTAATATTGGATTACAGTTGTGTGAAGAAGTTGAACTGGCCACCATTTCTAGTGACAGAGATCTTAAAATAAAACATTCTACTGTACCTATTGACTCATTTTGGATATCTGTTCAAAGGAATATCCACATTATCTAAAAAAGCTCTATCACTTTTGTTGCAATTTTCTACATCTTATTTATGTGAACTTGGCTTCTCAACCCTAAATAACATCAAAACTAGGAAGCGAGGAGACTACGCTCAACTGAAGAAGAAATGAGGGTCTGCTTATCACATTCGACCAAATATTGAGGAAGTCTAAATAACACCAGGCACAAGTTTCACTTTTTAATCATATTCACAATTTTCTAAGAAAAACACTGAAATAAAGTAAGTTCATATTTAAAAGTGTTTTATTTCTTAGAATCTGTAGTTCCATCTCATATTTACAAGTTATATTCTCTTAATTTTTCTCTTAAATTTTCCAAGTGTGCCGTGATATTATTATAAGATCCTAAGTGTGCCATTGGTAAAAAAAGGTTGAGAAACACTGCCGTAGAGTTTTGTGGGTTCTGTGATTAGGGTTATAGTAATTTTTTTTTTTGTTTGGTTTCGGGATCTGGTTATTTATAGGTATCGTTTCCTCTTTTTTTGGATGCTGAAGTTCTGTTTGCTTGTAGCCTTATGGGTGGCTGTCTATGCCAAAGCAAAAGTGCATTATGGTCTTATATATGGTTTTGGTGACATGATTTTGTGGCTTTATGAGATTACATTTTGCAGATGTGTTTTTGGTTTTCTGATCTTTTGATGTGTTAGAGTCGTTGTAATGGTTTTATGGTTATATAATATATTTGTTTTTTTTTAGTAAAGGTGATTTTTTGTAATTATAGGGACGTTAGCTAGTATATCGGCTGCAAGCTTAGTGAGGGTTGAACAAGTGGCAGCGGAATTAGCTACGCAGGGTAAATCTTTGATGGCATTACGAGACAGCAAAATAAATTGCATGAGGGTTTTGAGAAATTGAGGACATTTTTGAATGGGTTACTGGTTACTGTTGATGGTGTTTGGGGAGACTTAGATGTTTCGATTGTCAAACTACCTTACTTAATGTTGAGAAAGGAGCAGAGCCTTTATGAACGGTGATTAAAACTCAGGTTCAAGCATTCATAGCTGTTTCTAAGGGGCGTATTTCTGGGGATATTTTACCATTGAGGGCGTTGGAATCTATTTTGAAAAATGCAGCATATCCTTATGGTTCACAAATAATTTTTCATTGGGGGGGAATTTGTAACGTTATTATGGGATCTTGAAAGTACACTTGTCTGATAGAGGGTTACTTGTGGAGGTTCCTGTTATTGATATGAAATCATTTCAGTTTTATTATCCAGCCTTTTCTTAGTAGTTTTGATGGTTCGATGGTGACATGGGTTGGAGTAGAGGCTATGTATATTTTGGGGTGACCAGTATCAGTCCTCTGCTATTAATTATAAGTCAGGGTGTACTTTGGTTCACAACAGATACGTTTCTGACAGTAGGATTTTTGCTCTTAGGAATGTCGACTTGTTAGGATGTGAACTGTAACTTGTTCATAATCAGACACCTTCAGACTGTGACTTTACAACATTCCCAAGGGAGTATCAAGTGGTCTCTATGAAGACTCTCACGGCAGTTTTAAGCTTCCAAATCTCCACCTGATATAATGCATCAGATACCTTCTGGCTGAAAGGATCCTTCCTCTTCGATGCTGCTTGTCGGATTGTCATGCCAAAATTCCAAGTGCTCAGCAGGATGGTGTACAACTCAAGCACTCATATCTTCATGTGTCACCTTCATAGGGAACACGGCATTATCCCTGTGTCTTTTCCTAGAGAGGGGGGGGGGGATATAACAACGATTCCTCCACTCCCCCACTGACTAAAGATGACTTCTTTTTTCCAGAGCACTACATTCTCTCACCGATTTTGTTATCGATGGTGGTCTTAGTCGTCACTCTGTATGTAGTGCTGCTGGGTCAAATGAGCAAAGAAACATTGTGCAAAGAAACACTCGGCCAAAGAGAAATCAGCGTCATGTGTTGCTCTTCAGCTGGTGCATAAGTTGGGGGAATAGAACTCGTTGCTTCTCTCATGCCGAGGGCGGCACAATTGGTGGCCGAACTACTGAAAAAATTCAGAATGAATATGTTATATTTCGTTTTCTTTAGCTAAGCATCTTCTTTGGAGATATTCTGGGCATAGGTAAATGGAAACAGTGCCTATGTAATCAGTGAGTCAGTGCTGACGAAGGCTTGGCACTAGTCTCGCTTCTCATGGAGACAAGGGGCATCGTGCCTTGGGTGATGCGCTGTCTATGTCACCAGAAGTTGTCAAGTTCCAGTACAGCATGCGTTCGTTCGCTTTCATGGTCGTGTCATAGTAGGTGTGAATAATTAAATTTGAGTACAGGTTAGACATTTCGGCATTAGATTCCCTTGTGTTCAGATCTGCTTTCCTGGAAGATTTTGTGACTGCCTGTGAGGTGAGCTGAAACTGTTTTTTCAAAAAAACTGGATGGGCTTTAATAACCTTGTTTAACATGTACTGATTCTTTGCACTAATTACCATGTGTGAATATCTTTTTCCCCATTTATTTTTATCTGCTATGTCTCTTTGATTTTTATTGATTTTTTATTTTACCATGTTTAATTATGTGCATTTCTTTTGGGGTTGGTAACGTGGGAAATCATCCCACATTTAATCTTCTCTGTGCCTATTGTTAAAAGTTGTGTTTTTCCCTGTTTCCTCAGATGTACTGAATAGAGGTCACTATAAACGGAGGGGAATGTGACTTATCATGACTACGGTCGTGTTTGACTTATTTTGACTCTTTTGTTGTAAAGACTCAACTGGTGGACGTTGATAGCACTATGTTATATTTTTTACTTTGTTAACTGGGATCAAAATTCTGGGATCCAGATATTCCCATTTCATTCCTATAAATTATATTTTTGTAGACATGTTTTTGCTGTTCTTCCTTAGTTCAGTTAGTGACTTGGATAACGAGAGAGAGAGAGAGAGAGAGAGAGAGAGAGAGAGAGAGAGAGAGAGAGAGTGAGAATGTGCTTACCCAGTGAGCAGGTTGGCCATCGCTACCGTGGCTACTTGAGATATAAGTTGATTATGACATTGATCTTATAACAGATGTGGAAGGAGGTTATGACCCTATCTGACCTTGTAGTAGGGTAATATGTATATATATATATATATATATATATATATATATATATATATATATATATATATATATATATATATATATATATATATATATATATATATATATATATATATATATATATATATATATGCTTGTATATGAATCACGGTGATGTGATAAAAACTTCATATATATATATATATATATATATATATATATATATATATATATATATATATATATATATATTTTTTTTTTTTTTTTAAGCGAGAAACCACTTCCTAAGCAAACACAAACCTCCAAACTGCCTTGCACCCCAAAATAACGTAATTTCATACTGATATCTAACTGAGGCAGGGCATGAAAAACTCACCCCCTATGTAAATTTCTCCATGCTCCCCTTTTAGTGCATCTGTTTTTCTTTCCTGAAGACCTGGTGACTTCTTGAATTACCTCTTTTCAGATAAAAGGCGAATGGAGACGAGCCAGCCGAAAAATCTGTGAATATGGGTTGCCAGAAGTCACCAGGATTTGGGGAAGGTCCCAACATTGGAAACGAGGTGACTGAACCCTCATCTTGCGGTCCCAGTGACCTCTGGAAGGAACAGGAAAATAAGCCCCCGAGGTCATATAAGGCAAGAAACAGCGGTCGTCGCTCTCAGAACACCCAATTAGCAGACCGGCACACTACCCCTTTCATGCTCCTTATTGAGCTGACCACTCCACGTGGTCATCTTTCGACCACCCCGTCACATTACCCGTGCATTTTCCCATTAAACTCATCCCTCCAGAACTGGTGAAATCCGATGAGGCCCCTCCATCGCTCCATTATAAGGTAATGTCCTGACCAGAGGTTTTTTCAACAGTCACATATCTTTAATCTTCCATTTTCTTTTCTGAAGTGCGAGTTATCACAAAGGCCTGACTCACTTAGTTCAGTGTGAATTTTAATGCAAGTATATCGTACCAGAATCGAGTTTTCTTGGCACCTTCCGTGCAGCCCTTGATTTGCTCGAGATCGTTGTAATTATCCTTGTGTAACCGCTGGTATTATCAAATTGCAGATGGTACATTGGCTGTGGAAACATCGACTTGTCTTGTGCTTCTTGCAGTGAAAAGGCAACTACAATCAATTCTTCAGTATCCCTTTCAAGAGGATTAATCATAGACTATTAAATTTTTGAACAGCAATAGCATAACTAACCACATGGCAGATAAACCTAAGTGTCTATCTGCAACAGTTCCTTGTTGAAGCACGGTCCTCAGCCCAACTGTTTTTTCTATTAAGTTTCCTGCCTGGCCTAGCAATTGCAGTCAGGATCTCAAGATGTATTAGTAAGCTTCCCCTGTTCAAGAGCTAGACCCCAGATTGGTTCCCTGAACAAGGAATACAGTAAATAGGCCAGGTAAGAACTTAAAAAAAAAAAAAAAAAAAAAAAAAAAAATATATATATATATATATATATATATATATATATATATATATATATATATATATATATATATATATATATATATATATATATACATACATATATGCATATACATATAAGTATTATCACAAACATTTTCATCGTTTGTCATGCTTTTCCCTTTTCGTTTTTGCATATATAAATTTGATTAAAATATTCATTCCCAGAGATGCAGTAATATACATTTCAAAAAGAAATACAAGTTGCTTTGACGTTTTCAAACCAAGCATTCCCATGTTTTTCCCAGGCCGAGTTAAGCCAATGCAGGTGTCTAATGAGAGCATGATTTATGATCATAGCCGAAGTCGTTACTGATCTGACCTGACCCACACCTGCATCTCTGCCTACTAACACCTGCATCCCTGCTTAAAAATCCCTAGACTCTCCCATCTCATTGTCACCCCATTGACACATCATTTTCAAATCCTTATCTGGCTGCCATACAATGACCTTTCTAGGTACCTGGTCCGGTTATCTACATGCCCTATGAGAAGGACAATGGAAGACCCATTAAGACGAGGCTGTCAGAAGTGTCAAAACACAGCCGTCTCCGGAGGCGCCTGTGGTATAAATACTGGCCCTGACGATCCCTACGTTATTAGTTCCTCGCCAGAAGTCACACAGCTAGTATACCTATGCTAGTTTCCCCTTCGGGTTTCTCCCTGCTTGTAGACACTCCTTTCACCTGTCTTCTGAAGACACACCGCTAGCCTGCACCATGCTAGCCCCTTCTACAATGCCACTCAATGCCGCTGCCTTACTGGCATGCCACACATCTACTCTTACCTGCTAGTCATCTCTATGCTTCCACTGGTCTCTCTCCTGACTTCATGCCTCTGGACTTCTCTGGCCAGCTGCTTCCTACCGTCGTCACCCTTGCTACGACGTCCCCCTGTCCTGAAGCCACCAAGAGACTACGCCTGAAACCTTACCTGAAGTAGTGCTTACCGCTGCATGCCGATCCCTTGTTAACCTGCCAGTGCCCTTATTCTCTATCAAACTTTCCTCTGTTGGGAACCCTGATTGACAACGCTTCTGATGACGCCCTACTGCAGATACCTGGCTCCACGAACCTCATGTCTTGTCCAAGGACCAAAGGTAATGTGATTGGAAGTTGTTTGTCGGCTCCTTACCTATAGCCTACTTATGCCTGTATACCTGTTCTCTTGAATCCTGCAACATATATCTAACCATCTCCCTCAGAGGTACCTGTAATTTTGATTGTAGTGGAGTTGTGATTAATAGTAACATACCTTAGCTTCACTCGTGTATTTGGGCTTAAAGTGTAATTGTTACGTAAGACAAGCATTGTGATATTTTATCATTTTACTTTAATCACCTTGTATGTGTTTTAACTTTCCTGCTCTTGCAGATTTGTGATTTCGAGTCCCTGTTGTGTGACATCAACTGTAGATTGATGGTGCCAAACCCCTGTGTACACAGGTGCCATATCGGTCAAGATATCCGGTTTATCAACAGTGCAACATTCTTGCTTATCGTACCTCCCTACTGTGCATTCTTCAGATCCTTCCCTGAAAACTATTAGCCTATGAAAGACCTAGTGTGTTAAGGTATTGCAGTTGTGGCACTTTGTTTTGATTACTTTATGATTTCCATGTGTAATGTAAATCTTGAGAGTGCCACAGAGCTCCATTGATAGCTCCTGTACATATTACAACTTCTGATTTTAGTGAATTATACTATTCAGTGGACAGCCTAAGTTTACCTCCATAACTTTACATTTTTGGTAAATCTTGAGTATTATTCACCTTTTACTTTTCTGTTCACAGGAGCAATGCCACCCTTAGTCAGGTGCAGTTACCAGAAATTCTTAATTAGAGCCACCTTTTCTTTCACGTGGCAGCGTGAGCGTGACAATGTATTGTATATATATATATATATATATATATATATATATATATATATATATATATATATATATATATATATATATATATATATATATATATATATATATATATATATATATATATATATATATATATATATATATATATATATATATATATATATATATATATATATATATATATATATATATATATATGTATATGTATATGTATATGTATATATGTATATTTACTAACAGGACCTCATTCAAACTGGATGGTATGTGGTGGAGATATTTATTCAGAAAAAGTTACAAGCTTTTTAGGACAAACAGTCCTTATCAGACTGTCACTCGATGGGCCGGAGTTCAATTCCCGCGGCGGGCTGATGAAGAGTTAGAGGAATTTATTTCTGGTGATAGAAATTCATTTCTCGCTATAATGTGGTTCGGATTCCACAATAAGCTGTAGGTCCCGTTGCTAAGTAACCAGTTGGTTCTTAGCCACGTAAAATAAGTCTAATCCTTCTGGCCAGCCCTAGGAGAGCTGTTTAATCAGCTCAGTGGTCTGGTAAAACTAATATGTAAATAATAAATAGTCCTTATTATCAAGTATCCGTACAATGACCAGACGCGTAGTCCAGCTGTATGTATATCTGTGTGCTGGGTACTTTAATTCTATAATTGCCCTCCTCCTCCTGTTTGACAAACGCCCCTCGTGACCTTGGTCTTTCTCTGCCCGCACCTTCATTCAGGTGTTTGTGTCCTGTGCGTACTCTTGCGTTTTTCTTTTGTTTCTTGTCACTGTGGAGTGTAAATCTTTCTTGATATGCTGTCTTCAAAGCCATTTCAGGTGTTCCCTGCCATTGTGTTGTTAGCGCATAGGTGTTTGTGTCATTTATGACAAAGTAACGAAAAATCCCCCCAAAACATCCCCACAGAATTTTTTTTTAGAAAAGTAAGATTAACTGGCAAAGACAAAAAGAGCATTGAACTGCTGGAGAAATTTAGTCATTAACCCAAAACTACCTTTCTTTTATGGACTTCATAAAACTCACAAAGATAATCTTTCATTGAGACCTATCATCTCACGTGCCAGAGCTTTCAATTATTATAAAATTTCGAAGCGGTTAGCTGGCCTCCCTTCCCCTTTCTTAGGCACATTTTCTCTCAGTCACATTAAACATTCTGAAGATTTTTGTTACAAATTCAAAGAAGCACAAATACCACTTCACAACATAAAAGTTTTAAGCTTAGATGTAGATTCGCTATTTATAAAAGTACCAGTACAGGACGTTCTACAGTTTGTGAGGGAAAAATTAGCCCCAATTCAGAGCATTTCCCACTAGCCCTAGACAAAATAATAAAGTTAATTGAATTATGTGTATCAAACAACTTTTCTTTTGAGGAGTCTTTCTATAAACAAAAATTCGGGTGCAGCATGGACAGCCCTTTAAGTCGTGTTTTAGCCAACCTATACAAGGAATATTTTGAAACTGTAATAATAAATGCAATAAAACCCAAAGACATGCTGTGGATGCGATATGTAGATGAAATCCTAACATTCGGGGATGATAGATGGGTAATTTTAAATCAAATTCAAAGTTGAGTGGGAAAAAGACACAAAATTCCTTTACTTGATGTTTTAATAATTAGAGGCTCGACAGAATACAAATTTACCGTATACAGAAAACCAGCTTTCTCACTTACATACATACACAATTTTAGTTATCATGAGAGATCAATTAGGATCGGCATAACCAGCAATTTATTCTTAAGAGCCTTACGGATTTGCTCCGGGATTTTCTTGAAAAGGAATTTGTACTAATCCGTAGGCAGCTGTCATCTTTGAAATACCCTGACCATATAATTCAGAAAGCGATCCATAAAGCTAACACAATATTCTATCGTCCCCCGCAAAACAAGACTAGAGAGACGCCCAGCAATAAAATTAAAATCCCACACCTGGATAGGATTAGGACATTGACACAGACTCTTGGAAATTCTAACCCATTTTGCTTTTGCCTACCTAAATACCTTAGCCAAATCCCTGATTAACATCCAACAAAAGCCGGTCCCCAAAGACACAGGGTATATGAAATACCTTGCCTCGACTGTGACAAATCGTATATCGGTTTTACTGGTAAATCACTCCCCCAGAGATTAATACAACATAAAAGGTCAGTACGGTATGGCCAACAGAGCTCAGCAATTTTTAACCATATAAATAACCATAACCACAGGATAAACTGGAATGCATCTTGTATAATTTATAGCAGCAATTATCGGTTCAAAAGCCAGATGTGGAATCAGCCCTAATTACACAAAGAAATAAGATGAATCTATCAAAAGGATCATGGGACTCCAACCAGCAATTAAGAAGATTAAGAAGCTATCAACTGGGGGTTACGTAACGGGTGACCTCTGGATTTCTTGGAATAAATACCGCCTGTCTTTATTCCTTACTTCATTCATATACTTGCTGGGAAAACAGTTTGGGCTCTAAAATATAGCAATAACTCTCTACCTTATGGCGTCTTTATGGGCTCCTATTATTAGATGGATTTCTTTCTGTTGTAACAGAAAATATTTCATATATATATATATATATATATATATATATATATATATATATATATATATATATATATATATATATATATATATATGTGTGTGTGTGTGTGTGTGTGTGTGTGTGTGTGTGTGTGCTTATAATTATTCTTACGCGTGTTTTTCTATATCAAGCACCACAGGGAAGATTTGAAACACTCTTGCATATTCTTATCGGAGTCGGCTTTATTGCTAAGCCATCTTCAGAGGACTGATAGAAAGTGACCTGTTCAAAAATTTCGCTTTTCACCAATTCATTTCTTACACGAAGATCAGCATAAATATTTGTACATATCAGTGAAAACCATCATACAATCAACTGGGCAGCAGCAAAAAGACAGTTTTTTTCTAATAACTTAAGAAAGTTTTTGTAAGAATATGAACATTAACTATGAAATTCATAAATCTGTTGGTATGTACGTTCGTATGTGCTGTCCCACTATCATGTATATTGTGTATTTCTACCATTTTGTATCAGTCCTCTGAAGATGGCTTAGCTATAACGCTGACACCGGTCGGGATCTGCGAATGTGTTTAATTTCTTCTCTTGGTGTTCGATACACACACACACACACACACAGACACACACACACACACACACACACACACACACACATATATATATATATATATATATATATATATATATATATATATATATATATATATATATGTATGTAGTATGTACACGTACATGCATGAGTGTGTCGGTGTGTTAGTACCCCATTTCACCTGAGAGGGAAGGGTTAGTTCCAGTGATATTGGTAAATGTTTCGGAATAACGTTGTCCCTCGCCATCCTAGTTGCAACCCACAACGATCAAATAACTTAAGTGGGTACGAGATTCCCTGCTATGTGCAACAAATGTTTAACGGGTGTTTCGAGGAATGGTCCTAAATCGATTCGCTTCACTCGGATATCAAAATGGATAGTGTAAGAAAAGACTGAGACTGCACTTTCCGAACTCTGGGACATTACGTACCGTCGCTATGAATCACGGTATTTTCACTTTGCTATTGGTGAGTGGGCTGGCCCCGGGCGGACGACGGCATGTCTAAACGGAGTTCATTACTCGCTTACCATCAGTGGTAAGAACACACACACACACACACACACACACACACACAAAACTTATGAATATACATTTTAAATCTTACCAAGGGGAGGTTTATCCATCTCTGTCCCGTCAGTTTCCCTCGTTTGAGTCCAATGCACTCACTCCATTGGTTTTAGGATTTCACTGTGACTTCATTTCTAAAAGTTTTATGCCACTACCAGCTCCTCGAAAATTTGCACGTTAACGGAAGGACTGATTTTGAGAGGCTGTTATGAAAACGGTCCAATGAAATGGCAGATGACTGAGTCGTGTCTCTCCGGTGAAAGAGGAGGAAAAACTGTGTAGAAAGGGCGAAGAAGAAGAAGAAGAAGAAGAAGAAGAAGAAGAGCGAATGAGGAGAAGAAATAGGGCGATGGAGGGAAAGGATAAGAGCACACGATAATGACTTCACATATTGGAATCTCTTTAGGCTATATTCGTCTTTTAGCAAGGGAAAGAAGAGTATGAGCGAACGAAGTTCTGGTAAGGAGAGAGAGGCTGGGAGGAAGAGGAGTAAGTAGGAGAAGGAGAGGAACAAAAGAGGAGAAATAAGAAGATGGGAGAAAAGATAGGAGGAAAAAAGGCTAAAACACCCGAGGAACACTGTTGACCCGTTCGAGATTGCCTTTCAAAGTCCGAAGCTACTTCCCACCAGGATTAATAGAGTAGCCTACACTCTTAATCCTGCTTCCCACTTGCACATTTGCGTAAGTAGGAGAATTATAAGAAGATGAATGAAGAGAAAGTATAAAAAAGAGGGGGAGAATGGGCAGGAGGAAGAAAAGTAAAAAACTAGACGTCTTGAATGACATAAGAAAGTTGATCGGCAATTTCTTTGAAAATCTTCTGGACTTATAAAAAAGAAGAAAAAGAAGAGGAAAATATGATAATCAGGAAGAAGTGCAGCAAGATGAACGAGTAAGCGTGAGGAGCTGAGCAGGAGGAGAGAGGAGAGAATGAGGAGGGGGAAGAAGAAAAGCAGGAAAGACTCGAATAATACCACAGTTCTTCCTCCATCCGGTAGAGCGATTTGGTGTACAGTAAGTCAACGTGGCTGAATTTATCGACAACCTTCGAAGCCAACACCAACATTTGTAGCAGTTCCTTTACGGTTATTTGCTTTTCTAACCTCCATTTAGCCGTCGTCAGTGAGACCGAAAAGATCTTAGGTGAATTATAAAGGAAAATAAGTCATTACTGAATAAAACAGTGAAAAAGAAAGCATTAAAAATAATTACACTATTGCACATGCCAGAAACTTTGAAGTGATTTTTCCGGGTGAACGAGAAATAGTTGCAGTTTAACTATATTACGTGCAACAGTGTTGGCCAGGTGGCACATTTTTAGAATGAATCGCTGCAACTGTCTACATAACAACTAGAGCGTTTTTTTACACTAGTGATTTCATTAGGTGTTACCTTATTAGCTGAGTGACCTACCTGTTATATATATATATATATATATATATATATATATATATATATATATATATATATATATATATATATATATATATATATATATATATATATTGTTATTTAAAAACGACCTAATATTTGAAACCAAGAACTCAGAATATCTGTTTTGTCCAGCACATAAACTTCGGCCGAAGAATGAGAAATTTCGTAAGGCTTATAAAGAGGGCAGTGATCGTCCTGCTGGCAACCTCATTTGTAAGTATTAAATAAACTGCTATTTTTCTTTATGTAAAAAAGAAATCCATATCTTATATTCTGATTTATACTCCTATTTGATAATTACAGGAACTGATATTTATGTAAAAAATAAAGGCTACAGCAAAACGAGCCTTAATCAACATACATTATTACCTTAGACTTGCGGGTGAAGAAAAAATAGACACATGAAAAATTGGAACGTCAGAACTTCAACCTGAATGTTAATGCTTTGTTTAATGTTGAGCAGGTGGACGGGAGCCATGATGATCTAATGGTTTTTCCTTTAATGTTTTTCTTTGTTATTTCGCATATATAATTTATTCTTCATTTCTTTATATCTTCCTCTGTCAGAGACTGCGTTTCCCATAGAATCCTTTCGGCTTGTAACATTTTGTTTTTCCAACTAGGTTTGCAGACTGGTTGACTATAAGTCATAATTCACGCCAGTATAGAGCGGCAATATGTAATTGACAGTTGTCCTGAAACAAATTAGGGACAAAGTTTTCACACAAATTATCCGACATAAAAAAAGATAAATAAATGAAATATAATTCGGACAGACTTAGGCTCCCTATTACATACATTACTGAGGTCAAAAGAAACTAAATAAATGAAGTATTTTTTTGTACAGATGCAGACTCTCTTTTTAGACGATCACTGAGGGCAAAAGACGCTGAATAAATGAAATGTCACTTTGGACAGATTTAGACTCCCATGTAGACAAACCGCTGAGAGCAAACAGGCTAAATAAATGAAATATCATTTTGGTCAGATTTAGAGTGCATTTTTAGACACATTACCGAGGGCAAAAGACTCTAAATAAATGAGATATTAGTTTGTACAGGTTTAGCTTATATTTAGGCACATTACCGATGGTAAAAGGAGTTAAATAAATTGGACATTATGTCATTCACATTTGGACTGCTCGTAGAGCGGGGTAGTGGTAAAAAAGTGCAAATGGTGATACAAAAACAGATTTGACATGAGAACTCTTATTATCCCCATAAATCAAAATCAACTTCCGGCAACCTCAATATATGGCTGTTTCCAAGATGGCTGACACTTTTCTAAAATGGTGGCAAATTTACTCTATATTCTAAATATGTCCATTCCAAAAACCTGCAAAAAATTGCATATTGTCCATACACTGATTGTAAATTCATATTTTGGTATTCTTACTGTCATTAAGAGATGAAATGATCCCGCCTTTCCAATATGGCAACCATTTTTATCAAGTGCAGCTGCAGGGAGCTGTGCAGCTAAGTCTAGAGTTGTAGCAAATGCACCTGCCATGGCATTCCTTCTTCAATCCACACTCGGCAAGTTTCTGCTCCTGCTGGCAAATCTGTCCAATATGGAAGCCAGGCACCATCAATCTGTTGCCATCCCCAGTGTCTTGGACTGGGCATTGCTGGACTGCATACTAAAGTTTGGCTCCAAATGTGCCCTGCTTGAAAGGCAGCTATCTTGCAGTGCTCTCTAAGAGCAGCTCTTACAGGGGGATTGCAGTCATAAGCTCTTTGCTTCCTTGAAAAGAGATCAAGTCAAGCCTCATTTACATTTTTATATGAGCTGCTTCTGTTGTCCATTAGTACCACAAACTCTTCAATTATTTGCAAATCTTCATCTTCTACAGCTGCTGGTGTTGAACTTAGTTTGGTAAAGGTGAATGTGACATGAAGAAACACAGTCCATGTTTGCCATGCAGGCTTCTTTCCCTTTCCATGAAAGGCAGACTCTATGACATACCCACTAAATGCATGCAGAAAAGGAAGAGCTGGGGCTTTTGGTCCCATGGTTATTGCAATCTCATGAATAGGTATTAATTTCATGTCTTTTCCTCTTCCATATTTAATCCATAGATTGTACAAACCAATTTTTCCATGCTAGATGCTGCAGTATATGCAGCATGCAGAAAGACGGTAATATCTACTTCTTCAAGAGTGCAGCCTTGCAGGTCAGCAGTGTCTTGTTCAGCTTTGCCATGAAGAGCAGTGTCCCCTTTGGTGACAATAAGGCATGTTGTATCATCATGATTGTGATGAAACGATTATTTCTGCCAAATATGCAAATGGTTCAGCTTTGTTTTGGTTATTCCCGTGGAAGCTGGCCCAATTGCCAGGAGTTTTTGCAGTGCTGATAACTCTGTGGAAAACTTCTGTGCCTCTCTTTTGTCTTGTTTGTGTTTTCATATTGCCAGCTGTAAATGTATAAAGTGCAATGTGTGCTTGTTTGCATTTCTGTATGTGCTTCTGTACCTTGGACAGGAATTCATCTTTTGCATAAGACTCAAATTTAGACCCCTTTGCTGGTCTCAGAGAATTTGCAATTACTGTACCATCTATCATGATAACATCAGTGGCAGGTTCTTTGTTATAGATATCTGATGTCCTCTGTTCTAGTAGAGGCTGCAGATGTGACTTGGTGCCCTGATACATCTGCCCATTCTGTGTCAGTGATGGTGGGAAATTTTGATTTTTCATGTTGAAAGAATACATTTAAGTCACATTGTCTGTTCTGGCATTAGATGAAGAGGCATCAGAATAGATTACGGTCTTCCTTTATGTTTTGTAGTGACTGTAACAAGATGCCTGTAGCAGGCATCTTATAACTGAACAATAAAATTTGTTCTGTTGTACTGGCTCATAGAATCTACTTGGTGTCTTCCCTCTCTCATTAAAGTTTGTGAATTGTGCCTCTCCAATCTTCGTAGATCTCATGGATTTGCTAACTTTGCTTCCCATAATTTCATGACTATCTCGCACAATCAAATCAAATCAATCTTCCTCAGAAGGGATGCCCAAATCTTTGATTACTTTTCTTTGATTCTCAGTCATTTCAAGAAACCTTTTCTGCATACTTTCAGTTTCATCATGTTGCTTTCCCTCAGATTTTGGGTCTGTATTACTTCTAGTATCAAACTCATCAGTCAGGAGGCTTACTCCAGGACCAGCCACTGTCCACCAGGGTTGGAGTAATTGCACTTGAAAAAATTAATTACAATTACTTTCAAAAATGTAAATTACAATTACATTTGGAAATAGCAATTACATTACAGTTACTTCACAACAAATTCAATTACAGTTGCAATTACAACTGATTTCGGTGCAGTATAAACGCTAATCTTTGGCACAGGAAACAGTGTATTGGGAATGAGCAAATCGAGCTAATAGGGTTACATAATTTATTGCTAGAAGTTTAAGTGATAGACGAGCAGAGGTCATATTAAAAGGGTACTTATTATCACTAGTTAGGAAACACTTGGACTATGATCTTGACCTCTGGTTACTTTACTATAGGATGGAGATATATTCGCTTGAATCAGCACAGAGATTGTGACCAGGAGGATTCCTGAGTTGAAATTGTTACCATCGGTAAAGGCTTCATTCATTAGCATTCTCTTGAGAGACGTGGAACGAAGGGAGATTTAGGTGAGGTGTCTTAGTGGATTGAGAGATTCAACATAGGTGATGTGAAAAAGGTACTTAAAGCGAGTAGTTCAGATAAAACTAGAAGTCGTGGTTTCAAAGTGGAAAAGTTAAGTTTCAAAAAGGAGTAATACGGTAGTAGTTTTCAAAAAAAGAAATGTTTTGATTAATAGAAACACTTATTTTGAATTGCAATGTTCTTCAATTACCAGCAGTAGCAGCAAATAAATAATTAACTTTACATTTCTTTAGTGCACTGCAATGTTGTCCTTTGCCCATCATTACCAGAAAAGAGAAATTACAATTATATTTTGTTCGGTCATTGTATTTGCAAAGTTATCCTTCATTCCCCAGAAATAGGTATAGGTAGAAACAAAAACCATATCTTTGTTGGTGCTAGAAAACAAAAAGAAATATATAAAAAAATTCTCTTAAATAGCCGGGGATTTTCGAACAATTCATTATTGCATTTAATCAATAGCATTAAACGGAAAGAATCTGTGCCGAGTTGAGCTCTGTTTGCAGTAAAATGATTTCCAGCAATGTAGTAGTGCAACCAAACGCTTCTTGTCTTGCAAAGGTTTTCTAGTGGATCTAAAGCTTGTGGTACTTCTTTCCAGTGCAGCATTCAATCACTGGAAAATAGGAAAGTTCCTTCCTCTACACATTGCTTCAACATAAGACTCGATGAGGAACTTCCTTGCGATCGTCGTCGAGGTTGCACCTTTGATGAACATTCTGATATGAAAGAAAACAGCTTTGGTGTTTTTGTGTCAGAGACTCCATCGTTACTTTTACTTTCTGTGTGCCCCGTTGATCCTCTGTGAACTACCTCAAATTCTTCGAGCATTTCCTTGACATACGCCAGCTCTTCATCCTTCCGCTCTTGTGTTGAAAGCCAGTTCAGTTTGAACCTTGGATCCAAAAAAGCTGCCACTTGAACATCTCTCATTGCCATGTGTGGATCCGATCTGTTCTCCACAGAATCCAGTGGCGGGAACCAGCAAATTTAAAAGTCTTTAAGCAACCCATCACTCCTAATGGAGCCCGATCCTTACCACTTGAATTTTATAATTACAATTAAACTAAAAATTTTATTCTCCTGTAATTAATTAAATTACAGTTACTTACTATAATTTCATTTTCAGTTACAATTACAATTACACGAAATTCTGTAATTAATTACATTTCAATTCAATTACAATAATTACAATTACTCCAACCCTGCTGTCCACCTTCTGAGAGCATCCGTATCTTAAAATAAGTCAGTGGCTCTACCATCTCCTTTCACACGAGCATTCTGCTGCTCATTTGCTTTATCTGTAGCCATTCAGGGAAAAGGATGAGTAGTTTATGAACAGTGAAATTTCCCTTTGTAAATTCAACAAATGTGTAATTTTGGAGAGCCTCCGTGCCTCTCAAGTGAATTGAAAGCCATCTGGAATAATTTACATGGCAAAAGGCAAAGAAGAAAGGAACGAGTTCCTGCAGCACATCTCTGTACAAGTTGAAATTTTAATCCCACAAGATTCCAAAAGTAGTATTGTGGACACTCTGACTCTCTTTTTCTGGTCCAACCATCAAAACTTAGTTTGCTCTCTTCTGCTTGCTGGATATTTGCCGTACAGGTGGTTTTGTGTAGCTAATATAAACTGCTTGATGGGCTAGATATGTCTTCTTCACATGTGAAGCACAGAAAAACGAATCTGCTGTTCCAAGAATAGCTAAATCTGCTTCTGCAAGAGCACCAATTCAACCACTGTCTTTCAAGAGATCATCAAGAATTTGGAATACTGCTATTTCCAAATATGGTCCTCCAAACATGATAACCATATCACCATATTGCAAAAGCAATTCCTATTGTATTTGCTTGTTAAATGCAAATAGTGGCTGATCAGCTAGAAATGGGGTTTGGCCAGGATTGAGAAACTGTGTGGTTACTAAAGTATCACAATATCCTTGGCATGTTTGATCATTGCAACTGAATGAGGTGACTGTTGAAAGAGAGACAACATTTGATGACAGCTTACTTCAAGGGTACCTGTCACTCATGAGAGGCTTGATGTGCTGCCCATGATATGGACGCAGCTTTTTCACTCTTATCCGACAGGATGACTTTCCTAAGCCATTCATACTCAAGAGATTTGTGTTTAGCTGGCACAACTTGTTAGTGTCCTACACTTCCGCTGAATGAAGGGAGGGGCTGTTCATGTTTAAAGTGAGCAGGTGGTACATTTGTGTAATATTCAGGAAGAAAAGGAACTTTTTTTTTTTTTACTTTGTTCTACTTTGGATTATTTTAGCCAATTATCTGACCTCACCCTTGTTATCATTGCTTGGATGCTTCAACAAAGATATGCCTGTCCCATGGAAGGGTGTTTTTGTTGTTGTGGCACTTGGGTTATGGTCCAAATTGTCAACAGCACAAGTTGTAGAGACCCTTTATCTTAATGCAGTGGGATTAACTACTTTTTACTTTTTCCTCCACATCCCTTTTAAGTCCAAACCCTATCATAGCTGATGCTGATTCCACATTAATGAAGTGTCTCAATTAAATGAAGTTTTCTGGTTTTTGCAGAGACCAGGGGAACAAAGTATATTGGAAGTAGAAAAGGTGTACTAAAGCTACGTCAGTATATAATGTTCCAAATGTAGGTTGGGATTATATATCCTCGCCATTTAGTAGCAAATCTACAAATTCCAGCAAATTTAGTGGCACATATTCTCTTCTAGTGTCTGCTGTTAAGGTTTTATCAAATTATGTCTCATGTTCAAGCGTCTGCTTCCTCTATATCTTGGCTTCTCTGTCCATGATTAGTGTACCATTGTAGCCACATGTCACGGCTAGGGCTTCTCCCACTTTCTCCTTGTAGGCAAGCTAAATCTCTTTTCCCTTTTTGAAGACCTCCAGCTCTGGGATATGGGCAAGTATGTGTTATTTCAGCCATATTCAGTGAACAAAGGAAGCATCAACATTTAGCTGTTCCAGTCTTCGTTTGTACAAATCCTGAAGTTCTACCATTCTGAAAAAGCAGCACCCATTGTCTGTACTGTGCATAATCATCTTCAATTTTCTGAGAATTCAGCCAGGCTCTTTCCCTGTTGTACATGCTTGTCAGACAAGATGGGTCCTGGGAAACAATATCTCCATTACTTAGCTCGACCAAAAGTTTCTCATACAGTAAGTTAATGGCACATTGTTATAGATTTTCATGTAAAAACAATGCCATGGCCAATTGTAAATCTTTGATTGGTGCTAGTTTGTCACGAATACAGCAGATTCCTTCATTGTCAGTTTTAAATTCCTCTGCATTTTCTTCACTTGTCTTTTGGGTACTACATGTGAATTTTACACATGGGGCATCATCTTCTTTTGTCTTGCACAGTAACTTCCTTTTCCTTTCCAGTTTTCTGGTTTTGAGGGGAGCGCTGACTCTATAAGGTCCCATTATAAAGTAAGTGCTTATGACTACGTTATGAATGAAGGGATTTGCTTCAAATTTTTACCACTTATTCTTCAACTAATAATGAAAATTTTCAATAAGGGAAATTTAGAAATTTGACTTCTAAGTTCATTTTTATTTGCATTTAATAAAAAGATTTTAAAACTCTTCAAAAATAATATGAAAAAAAAACTTTTCATTCAAAAATTAATTTACCACATACAAAATCAAGATATATAATAATAATACACTCTGTAAAAGTTTCATCAAATCTGGTTCAGTCTTCTTGGAGTTATAAGCATTTATTTTTGAAAAAACTAAGTTTTGGGAAAATGGCAAAAAGAAAATATATGGTTATTTTGTACTAACTATGAAACTATGACAGTTAGAAGGCTGATTTTGCACAAAAACTATTTTGTCACATAAGAAATATGCCCTGAAATTTACAATATAATCAAATGAATAGAATTGTGCTCTCTCTTGATTTATGTTACCTAAAATTTGCATATATATATATATATATATATATATATATATATATATATATATATATATATATATATATATATATATATATATATATATATATAGTCACAATGCATTCAAGTACCTGGTTATTACATAACTAATCACAAATTAAAAAATATACCTCACTTCAGCCAGATACCTGAACTCTCATAACAATAAGAATGATGACTGAGTACTCTTAAGGTAACAGTGATCCCTTAATAAGCTCATTAATCACATGAAAAATCTAACTTAGTTTATCAAAAGAATTGTGAGGTATCAACAATTAAGCAAGAAATATACTAGAGTAAAAGGGCATCATTCCATCAAACAACTTTAACTTTTCCTGGTCTTAATTCACTTCAGCAAAACTAAAGGAACAAAACATATTTATCACCTTGCCTTATGCACACAATTAATCCTATTCACTGGTGGTCAATAAATGAAACACTGTTTTTAAAAAATTTTAAATACAAAAGTTTATTGTTAAATTCAAAACTTATAATTTGAATTCACAATCTGAAAAGTTTACTATTACTTGAAACCAACACAAAATTTAATTAATTCTTGAATTAAATTATTAAACAAAATTAAATCACAAAACTTTAATTTATGAAGAAATTGAATTAATCAAGCAAAATTTAAACTTTCAAGAACTGCTCAAGATTTGAAAAGAAAATCTTAACAAATTAAATTAAATCAAGTATGCAAGGTTAAATTATTAAGAAATATTTTAAAATGCTAAGTAAATAAATGGTAAATCACTAAAATATAAATTCAAAAAATAAAGAGATTGCAAACACAAGTACACACAAAAATGCACAAAAGATTTATCAATAATAATTTCACTTAGGCAAAAATTCTCTCAATATACCTTATTATCCCGTGGTAATAATAGGTAAAATTCACTTTACCTTACACAAGCTTGTGAAAACCTTTGCCTGGCGCTGTCACGAATTAAATAATTTTACTAAATTCAGATCTCAAAAGTTAATACTAGTACCAGTGACCACAAATATATTATGTTAAAATTACTCTCTTTTTAAGAATGAGAGGGAGAGAGGGAACTAAACTGATCAGTCTCAAAAATCAGAAAGAATAGATTTAATCTGAGGATTCCAGTAGGAAATTAAACATATGGCATCATTAAGGCATTTTGCGTACGAGATGCGAGAGCAAAACATTTTGAAAGCAATCGGGACAAGCCATGATGCAACTGCCATGAGGTTTTTACTCTCAAAAGGGCATACGTGACCAGAGCCATGCAGTCTTAAACATTGCGAAACAACTTGTCTTCTTCTCGTATGAGACAAAGCTTTGACAGAAATCTAACACAATCTAAACTGGCTAATTATGACTAGCATGTTTTTAAAAACAGAATGAAAACCCAGAATGGATCTGCAATTGTTATTCCCAACCTGTCACCACGTTATCTTAACTGGTGACAGACGACACATGTGGTCTAACACTTGAATCAATCTCTCCCACTACTACTCTATTATCAGGAATGATATTATTAATTCTAAAATATGCTGTTAATTCATCTAAATCACTAACTCCTTTGAGGTCTGATATTACACTACATACAATATTTCAATAATCATTATCTTTACACATAATACATGATAAATATGGTAAATATACCAAACTTATAGGAGAATATATACAAATATTTACATATTACATATATACATATATATATATATATATATATATATATATATATATATATATATATATATATACATACTGTATATATGCATATATATATATATATATATATATATATATATATATATATATATATATATATATATATATATATATATATATATATATATATATATAAATATATATGTATATCTTTATATATATATATATATATATATATATATATATATATATATATATATATATATATATATATATATATATATATATATATATATATATATATATATATATATATATATATATATATATATTACACATATATATATATGTGTGCATATATATTATTGTAATTTTAAAGCTGGGTTTTGCTAGATCAATGGGGCACACTAGGATGATGTGCAACTTACCTTAATTAACACAAAATCTGGACTCTGGCCTTGGAAACAGCTAAAATTACAAACAACAAAAATGCCTGAAGAGCTACTTCAAGGGGAAAAGTGTTTAGATAAACTCTGGGGTTTAACTTAATTCATTATATTTACAAAGAAACACAACAGGAGAATGGTAGCGTAATTCTGGAGAAAAATGAGGCAAAGCAAATGATGGTAAATTCCAGGAGGGAATACAAAAGGGTTGTCTGCTTCAAAAGTTGTTGAAACAATGTAAGGAGGGTCGCTAAGCACACAGATGATACGCAAGTCCACAGTGAAAACTCCTAATCTGTAATCAAAACACTTACAGTTAGTTAACTGACTCTAGCACTGTAATGAAGGAATGAAGAAGATGCCTAAACTGAACTGCATAGACATCAAATGATTATGTTACTCTTCTTGTAAATGCTTTGCAAATTAAACGGCACAAAATATAAGCAATACAAGTCTCACTGTGATGATTTCACACTATGAAAATAAAGGAAACTCAGTTTGAGAAATAACAGGAAACGTGGCTGACAAAAACCTTAATTCCTGGTACATTACCTTTCTTTATGAGCGGAAATTCTCTTCTTATGAGGGTCAGCAAAGGAGGGAATTAATTCACTTCATAAGTTACTTTCCTGCCAGCCACGTGTTGGCAAAGGGGCAGTGGGTAGAGCGAAGGACGGAGCTCCGGTGTGCATAATGCCGATGACAAAATTCTAGGAACCGGTGTCATGTCCCGGGCTCTTTTATAGCGGCGAAAGTAACAGCTTTCCCTTCCAGATGGCGCTGTGATCACTCTGCCCCACGTGGGAACAGCGGGGCCCCATGGTTCGATTTCAAAAGGGCAGAACACATGCGGTCCGCCCACCAGCTGGCCTGCCTCGGGCGACGATTAGATCTCAGCAGGAAACCACACCCGGAAATAAAGGGATTTCGACAGCATGGAGGACAAGAAGAGATTTAAAAGGGTTTCCCCCCAAAAAGGGTAGTGGGGGAGAGGCTTAGAGGTGAATTAGTTATTTTACTTTAAATTTAGTGCAAAAAGGGGAGGCGTAGGAGGCAATATTCTTAACACCTCCCCTGCCTTGATGACATTTACACCCTTAGTCAGGTTGAAATGGCTAAAGTTACGTTACTGCAACAGGCAATAATTTCTTTCTTCATCACCTTTGGGATACATTAATCTAAAATATAATATTTCTGCTAAATGTCAGAGTCAATTATAACCAAAGAAATCACTGATGTTTTACTTTACATTGCAGAATAAAGTTACGCTGCTGGCAACAGTAATAATTTTACTTTCTAAGAAATGTTAATAAGCAGCATTTAATGAAATAATAAATAGCTATATCATTACATAATTGGAAATAAAATTGAACCTACCATCGTGAGGTTAATATTTTTATACTCAAGATACTTCATGCACTTACACTTATTAGTAAAACTTTTAGTCACAAGTTCATGCAGTTAGTATACCTTGAGGAGGCAATACAACGAAGCATTCGTGGGTTTTGTTAGGTGTTGCCACGATTTTGAGAGCAACGGCTCAGTGCCATTCGAGGCACTAGTAACACTTGTGCCAGGGGCACGTATTACAAATACATGCAATGCGTCAATATGCAGTTCTGGCTATGGAAGCCAAAGGTTATAAATTACTAGGAAAGAACAATAATAAAAGAGGTCATCTCAATTTGGGAGTCATTGATAAGGCATACTGGCAACATGGCACTGACCTTATAGGGGCCTTGTGGCACTCGTCTACGTACATGAGGTACAACATTGTGTGTGATTTACACAGTTGGCGAGTCTGGGACTCGAGATTCATCACAAAAGAATAAACTACCGACACAAAGTAATTATTAATTATTGTAAACAGATGATGATTAAGTGTGCTAAAATTATATTCCTTAGCCTATGGAAATGGCTAGGTTCATTCTTTAGGGCAAAAGGCCTCAAAGCGAAGTCATAGGACTCACCAAATTGTCAATTGCACTCTGCATTAGTAGAGTGAACAACAAGTTTAAATATAAGTCTTTGTGAGGCGTAAAATAATATGATTAATAGAATCAGAAAAATGAAAGGAAAGAAGGTGTTAAAGGAAAAGGATGAATTACAGAGTTATAAGGAAACTGAATAGGGAAGGGAACCTGACACCCTCTTCTGGATAGAGGTGCCAAGGTCCTCGTAGGATAGAGGGGTGGCACTGTGCCAGGTTGGCACTAGGGCCAAAGGAGCTCAGAGGCTCTCTTTTGGCGATCTGGAGCCGCCTACGCCCATGATTTTCTTCCGTGGACCTGTTTGTAGGGTGATGGTTTTCCTTGGTAGGGGAACCGGTCGAACCAAGTCCGAGGAGGACAACTTAGTGCCACCCAGGTCGGCTTCTTGGATGGCCGGAGCAGGGGCATCCTTTACAGGCTCTGCCCCAAGTCGTTGCAGAGGCTTGAGTTCATCGGTCAGTTGAGTCGTGGCAGAATCCTTACTCACACTCGTGTCTGCAGAGGACTGGGAAAGGGAGGAAGATGTTCTGGAGGGCGTGGGAGGCTCGCAGCTTGCAATGACCAGCTCAGGCACGGGTTGCGAGGCCACACCTTTGAGGGAGCTTCCGCTGGGGTCAGAAGAATCCATCTCTCTTACCAGCACTGGTAGCAGAGCCAAACCGGGCAAAGGGAGGGGATCCAAAGTAGGATCTCTTGAATGGAGACCTGGTGGGTGTTCTGGCCCTGGCACTGGCGTAAGATTTGGAGATTGCTTGCCGTTCAGGATGGATGGAGCTTGGCACTGCTCAGGGCACTGAAGTGGCACTGGAAGAGATTGAGAATCAATTTTGGGATCTCCAGGAGGGAGATCGACTGAGTGCCTTGGCATTGACTCTGGGGCCGGACCTTGCACCTACTGGGCTTTGAAATCTGTGTGGAAGGAGGTGGCCACTCCACAGAGTACTCCAGTGGCACTGGCAGTGGAATGAAGGGAAGCTCTTGAGAATTACTCATGCCTAAAGAATAACTTAAGGGGCTTGGAAACCCAGATTGTTGTATTTTTGAGGGAGACTGGAAGTCTTGTCCCAAGAGGAGGTCATAACCTCCAGGAATGTAGTTTGCTACTTCAAGGTTGCAGATTTTGCATGTATGAGGTCTCGTGACTCTCAACTGAACAGTAGGGAGTGTCATTTTAAACTGATTGATACCCTCAATTGTGACGAGTTTACGTCTGTTAATGTTAGCTCCATAGAGAATCTTGTCTTTCCTTATGAGGGAAATTTGTGTACCAAAGTCATCAAATACTTTGACCTGGCTGGGAGGGAACAGGCCCATTACTTTTCATCCAAGAGCCAGATGGGGCTCTTTAGGGCATTGGCCCATTTGAGGACTTTGAAGGATTTTCTGGCTGACCCCTCAGCCCTGAAGTGGCACTGTTCAATGGGGTACCCTATTCTCTTGGGCGCCTTGTCGCAGGGATGGGTGGCGAGCTGGAAGGCATAAAAGAAAAAGTCCTTGAGCTGAATGAGTTCGAGGATGTCCTCCACACTAGTGGCTTTGAGAGATTCTAGCCATCATTTTAAGGCCTGGGTCTTTTTAAAGATCAACTCGGACCAGGTTTGGCCTGATTCCTTGGGCATATTTCTCCACCTTTTCCTCCAATGGTCGGGAGTTATTTCAAAACCTTTTATAATGGCTTGGTGGACAAGGCTAAGATTTCCTTGATCCTCAAGGGGGAGAGTATTGAATGCAATGACACCCTTCTCTTCAAGGTGCTGTCCCAGGATCAGAGACACTTCTTCAGTAGAGGGTTGATAGGTCATCAGGACCTTTTCAATATGGTCGAGCCAGGCTTCAGGCACGGCTTCATTCCATTTTCTTATGAGGGAACCTACACTGCTGAGGATTGAATGAGGAGAGGGTGTTGCTGATGAGCTCTGTCCTTCTCCCTCTCCTGTCTTTCTGCCTCTTCTCGTTTCTCCTGTGCCCTTCTTTCTGCCTCTTCTCGTTTCTCCTGGGCTATTCTTTCTTTCTCCTTCTCCTGTCTGTCTGCCTCTTCTCGTTTCTCCTGGACCCTTCTTTCTGCCTCTCTTTCTGCCTTGGAACTGTCTAACCTCTCTTGGACCCATTCCCTCAGGGCTTGTCCAGATAGTCCCTTGTCCTTTCCAGTGGACATGTAGAATTTGAAGTCCTCATTTTGCTTGGCTCTGGATGTCGTAGACATCTTGAAATAATGGTTATATGGGCTGGACCCATTAGAAAATCAATATGTCTGAAAGACTCAGGGTGTCTCTGAAGACTCAAGGTGTCCCAAAGGACTCAGGGTGTCTGAATAGACTCAAGTTGTCTGAAAAGACTCTGGGCTGTCCGAGGGGACAGGTTCAGTATGTCTGATGAGACTCAATGGTGTTCAAAATTAACAGATTCGCGGTGTCTGAACAGACTAAAGGTGTCTGGAAAACTCAGTTGTCTGAAAAGACTTAAATTTCAGGTATCTGAAAAGACTCAGTTGTCTGAAAAGACTTAAATTTCAGGTGTCTGAAAAAACTCAGTTGCCTGAAAATACTTAAATTTCAGGTGTCTGAAAAGACTCAGTTGTTCAGAGTGAATGTAAATGGATATGTCTGAATAAGACAAACCTCATGGTGTCTGAAAAGACTGTGAAGGTAATATGTCTGAATAAGACAAATCTGAAATGCTCAATTGTCCAGAATGAATGAAGATCAGTGTGTCTGAATAAGACATATATGTCTGAGTAAGACAAAGGTGTCTCAATAAGACTGTTAAAATTTAATATGTCTGAATAAGACAAATAAATAAGACAGATATGTCTGAATAAGACAACCTCAGGGTGTCTGAAAGACTGTTAAAATTAATATGTCTGAATAAGACAAATTTCAGTTAAAAATTAACATGCCTGAGTAAGACAAACTTTAGGGTGTTTGTTAATATGTCTGAATAGACTTACTGGTTCTTAATAAACGAAACTCTAAGCCCAAGCTAACGTAAGCCTCTATGTATATTTTATTTTGTGGAGAGATGGTGCAGAACTAACAAAAGAAAGGCTTACTGGGTTATACACTTATGGTGTGTAAAAGAAATTTTCCTTGCTCTGTTAAATAATTTTAAATGTGGCGTAATGAATTAAAATCGACGCACGAGGGTAAGAAAAAAATTACTTAATCTTATAACATGCGTGGAGAGGGGAAGTTATTCTTCATTATCAAATCAACTTAGCTCGCACGTTTACTCAAATGTTTACTTCTGGGCTTGTAACATCTGCCTTCAATGAATGAGTCAGGCAGGTGAGGGGAGTTGGGGGGTCTTCTTGACTGCATGTCTAGCTTCCTACCTGGCGTACTCTTTTGTAATGAATGAACGAGGGAAATTTCGCCAAAGTTTATTGTTTTCAAAAATGCGGCGAGGTGTGCGGATGTATATGGGTAAAAATTAGAGAGCGAAAAAAAGGGATTTATAAATGCGCACTGTGCGTGCTGTTTTATGACAATGGAATTTCTAATGGGACTCACAAATCAAAGATGGCGGATGGTAAGGGATGGACCCACGTGGCCTGGAATTGACGATTCCGAGTCGGAATTTAATATTCTCTCGTCTTGAGAGCGGAAATTTAGATTCCTAAATACTTCCTAGCTTTCCTATCGATCTTCTGATTCCACAGTAAGCTTTAGGTCCCGTTGCTAGGTAAACAATTGGTTCTTAGCCACGTAAAGGTAAATATAATCCTTCGGGCCAGCCCTAGGAGAGCTGTTAATCAGCTCAGTGGTCTGAGTTAAACTAAGATATACTTTTTTCCTATCGATCAAGTGATGGAGTGCAAGGGAGAGAGAGAGAGAGAGAGAGAGAGAGAGAGAGAGAGAGAGAGAGAGAGGATAAATCCAAAAATAGCTGGAATCAAAGCCTTGTGGTCGCCTACAGTGTGCCTATCTTGGAATTCAGGACTTTCAAATTGTCCTTATAGTGTGAACGAATGAATAAGGGATTTTTCCCTTTTATTAACTATTCGACTGAGTTGCTCTTTAGCTTTCTATTCTTAAAACATACGGCTAACATGCGATAGCACAAAAATCTCGTGTTAATACGGTCTCTCTTCTCGTGAACTAGTTTAGCATGCACGTCGTCTATCAATTACCTAACGCTGATTGCAGTCACTTTTCGCACCTAGCATAAACCTAAACAAATTACTTCAACACGTACTTACGCTGTGGAACTGGCTCTTCCCGTGTGCTTAAAATGAAGGGGGTATGATATCAAGATTGTCTCTAAAATTATGCAGACCAGCTAGCAGTTGCTATTCTGCTGATAATTGCAAGGCAATCGGATCCTTGGCAAGGTACGCCAGTTTGGTAATTTTAAAGCTGGGGTTTTGCTAGATTAATGGGGCACACTAGGATGATGCGCAACTTACCTTAATTAACACAAAATCTGGACTCTGGCCTTGGAGACAGCTAAAATTACAAACAACAAAAATGCCTGAAGGGCTACTTCAAGGGGAAAAGTGTTTAGATAAACTCTGGGGTTTAACTTATTACCTTATATTTACAAAGAAACACAACGGGATAATGGTAGCGTAATTCTGGAGAAAATGAGGCAAAGCAAATGACGGTAAATTCCAGGAGGGAATACAAAAAGGTTGTCTGCTTCAAAAGTTGTTGAAACAATGTAAGGAGGGCCGCTAAGCACACAGATGATACGCAAGTCCACAGTGAAAACACCTAATCTGTAATTAAAACACTTACGGTTAGTTAACCGACTCTAGCACTGTAGTGAAGGAATCGAGGAATTTCATTGAAGATGCCTAAACTGAACTCGATTCCCGTGACTCGGACATCAAACGATTACGTTACTCTTCTCATAAATACTTTGCGAATTAAACAGCACAAAATATAAGCAATACAGGTCTCACTGTGATTATTTCGCACTATGAAAATAAAGAAAACTCAGTTTGAGAAATAACAGGGAAACGTGGCTGACGAAAACCTTAATTCCTGGTACATTACCTTTCTTTATGAGCGGAAATTCTCTTCTTATGAGGGCCAGCAAAGGAGGGAATTAATTCACTTCACAATTTATTTTCCTGCCAGCCATGTGTTGGAAAAGGGGCAATAAATTTTATATATATATATATATATATATATTTTATATATATATATATATATATATGAAGCTACAAATATAATATCGAAATTCATATATATAGAATTGTCGCCGAAGGGAATATATATGATAAATGAATACGAATCAATCAGCGACTCAGTTGACGTAAACCATTGAGCCATACAAATGTCGTGAGAGGGAAAGTGTACTAGCCTCGACAATGACCCAATGACAGTTCATTCACGTTTGGAACACGCAGCTCTTGTATGAAATTTTTATCTCGTAGATTTATATACAATCGTACAAATGTCGCTTTAATATCGAAATACTCGGTATATCTCCGTTGGAGAATTGTCGCCGAAGGGAATTTATATAAGTGATAAATGAATTGGAATCGTGGGGACACGAACCCGCGACGAAAGCCTATTCAGCGACTCCAGTTGACGTAAACCATTGAGCCATCAAGAGAGGTATAAGTCTTTTGCCGAGAGCTGCGTGTTCCAAACGTACCAATGAACTGTCATGGCGGAGGTGGGTCATTGTCGAGGCTAGTACAATTTCCCACCTCCGCCATGAAAAACAGTACGACATCTCGGCAAAAGACTTATAACCTCTTGATGGCTCTTGGTTTACGTACTGGAGTTTTTAGGCTTTGTCGCGGGTTCGTGTCCCGTGATTTATATTCCTTTACTTATATAAAGTCAATAAATAGATATGTGAGTGAATTTCGATATTAGTCATTTTGCTTCATGATTGTATATAAATCACGGTGTTAAAAATCTGTTCCATTATCAATGAACTGTCATGGCGGAGGTGGTCATTGTCACAAGGTTAGTACACTTTGGAAAAACTGACATCTCGCAAAAGACTTATCTTGTTTGGCTCAATGGTTTACGTCAATGAGTCACTGAATAGGCTTTAGTCGCGGTTCGTGTCCCCACGATTCCAATTCATTTATCACTTATATAAATTCCCCTTCGGCGACAATTCTCCAACGGAGATATACCCCCACATTTGTAGCTTCATGATTGTATATAAATCACGGTGTGATAAAATTTCATAACAAGAGCTGCGTGTTCCAAATATCAATGAACTGTCATGGCGGAGGTGGGTCATCGTCGAGGCTAGTACACTTTCCGCTCCACGAGAAAACAGTACGACATCTCGGCAAAAGACTTATACCTCTCTTGATGGCTCAATGGTTTACGCCAACTGGAGTCGCTGAATCCCGGGTTCGTTCGATATTCATTTATCACTTATATAAATTCCTTCAGCGACAATTCTCCAACGGAGATATTGCTGAACGATATTGGACATTTGGTTCATGATTGTATATAAATCACGGTGTGATAAAAATTTCATATTATATTATATATATATATATATACTGTATATATATCAATATATATATATATACCTAGTTTCACACACACACACACATATATATATATATATATATATATATATATATATATATATATATATATATATATATATATATATATATATATATATATATATATATATATATATATTATCTGTATATATTTTTACATATACACACACATATTATTAGGATGATGAGTTTAATTATCAATTGCTGTGATTTATATGGCTTCCTTTACCTAAGACCCATGTAATCCTATCAATTAAGGCTAAAAGTTACCAAAAAAGACAGATAATTAACTTAATTAGATCGGTCACCAGTTGAAACTAGGTTACTGACTATATTGATTTCTTCTGAAGACATGAATTAAATAAACTGTATTACTCAACCATGTAGTTCAGCAAAAGAATAAAAGAAATAAAAATATGAACGGGGATCTTACAGGAGCTAATAACAGCTCCAATTTCGTCCTACTTCAGACACAAGATATTTCAGCATAAGTTAGTGGATGACGCAACAGCTGGGGAACTCTTGTGACGCACCTATAAGCAATTTCAAGCGCAGGACTAAAGTACAGTGTTATGCTAATCCTTCACCAAACAAGATTCTGGCCAGGTTCCAAAGCGTGCCCAATTCGTTGGAGTAGATAATGCAGATAACACTTCGAAATCAATGACCTCTCACATATTATTTATTGACTGCAAGGGATGAATCTTAGATCAAGAATATTACATTAACACCATGGAGAATAATTTATGCAATCTCACTAGGCACCAATAACTTCATATATTTGGCTACATAAATGGGATATGGTTTTACTAGGATTTTCCTTAGTTAGTGACTGTTTAAGAGAGAAACTTGAAACAGGAACTAAGGGGGAGGTCTAAAGGAAGGACCTGGGATTAATTTTCATCTTCAGACTTACCATTGGAGAATATAATGCAGCGATCAATTGCATCAGAAGCCCTGGGTCTGTTGAAAAGGCAATTTCCCTGGCTGTTCCACAAGAGGGGGTGGGGGGAACAAAGGGAGGAGGCCGGGAGAGAGACATGGCAGTCCAAAGGTATCTGGACTGTCCGAGCTGGGTCAAAATGCGTGGGTGCTTGCTTGAAAGACTCCTCCCACTCAGGCCTGCAGCAGTCTGAAAAATGACAAAAAACTCACCAATACGAAGGTCATAGAAATTTGAGCTTATGGTACAATCTAACTAAAGATGATCCTAGTAAAACCTACTTTGTTGAATAGACCCCTAAACTAAACTTCAAACCCTTAGCTGACGGTTGGTATTTTTAGAAAACAAGCCAGCTCTCTGGCTTCCCTCCCTGGAATTGCTTTACAAAGAGAAAGCTTTGGTTCTTTCCTTTTTTTGTTTTTTTTTATTTCTACTAAATAAAGGAAGAGAGGTCAAACATTATAAATATTTGTAATAGCTCCCCCCTTAAAAAGGCCTTCACTCCCTTTCAGGTGTGAAGGTCTGTACTAAGCAAGCTGTTCGCCTTGATTACTTTACTCTTTTCCCCTGAACAGATTTGTCCCTTGCAATCCAACTAGCTAAGGATCTACCCTACTCTCAAATGGGATATGAGCTTTCATCACTTACTTCTACAGACTCCTAACAATACTTAAAGGTGCTTACGGATATTTACATGCTACCTCTGATGATCGTGATATTCAGTCCTAGCCAAGTGGTACATTCAATTGTATCTTCTATGACATGACCTATTAGAATACTGCTGTAGCACCAACGTAAAGGAAAATGAACTAGCTAAGTTACAATATTCTTATAAGTATACAATACCTTGCACTAGACTTTGCAATCACAGGAAAACAAAAATATAATCTGAGTTCTTTAAATGAGGTTTTCCTTATAGGTAAATGCTTGCCTCAACTGAGGTAGTATGCCATGTGTCATGAGCTCAGTGGCTCTATTCACTATAGTTAGGATTACTGGCTTCACAATTACAATATGCTTACGTGTTACTGCTGTTCATTGCAAGCTGTAAGTGACAAGGTTACTATTCCTATATACTCAATCTGGTCTAGGCTGTTACTAAGACAGAGATCTTCTGGGCAGGAAGCAGGATCACTCTGAGATGGAAAGTCACTGTGCCAAGAGGGCATGAGTGACAGGGTGAGCTTGTGGTTCTTGCAACTACTTGGCTCTCTCCTGCCCCTTCTTCTTCTTCTTCTTCTTCAGGTTTCTCCAAGGCCTATCTACGTCAGTCCTAGGAGGTGATGAGGGCACCGGTTCTGGGGAAAGACCAGAAGGGCTAACTGGTGCGAAGTCAGGGGTAACCTCAGAGGCTACAGGAGAGCGCCCTACTCCGGCTGCTGCAACAACCAGAGCAAGAACAGTCTTAACCTCTGCGTCTGGGAGATCCAGGTGTAGCAGTTTGATTCACCAGGGTTCATCCTCTGGTGACAGATTTGGTGAGGAAGAAATGTCGGGTGCCGGAGGCTCACGGGTTGCTAAGATTAGTGCAGTGACAGGTCCTGGATCTCCCAGAGGAGGATGCGTCTCATGATCCGGGTCTGGCACAGGGTCCTCTTCTCGTGGTGGCTCAACATCCGGGACGGACGAAGCATGGCACTGCTCAGAGCTCGCAAGTGGCACTGGCAGTGATTGATGGTCAGGCATGCCTGACGAGGGGTCCTGAGGTGCAATACCTCGTGGATGGCTTGAGTTGGGCTGAGACAGAGATTTCTGTCCCAGCTGGAGGTCAGAGCCTCTTGGAGAGTCTTGATTTGGAGCGTCTGTTGGGCGTTGCTTATTTGGGCAGCCCTCCCAATTAGTGGAGTGGCCCGTCACCTTGCATGCTCTACAGAGGTACTGCTTCTCTTGAATGTCCTTTCATGGAGAGGGAGGACCTCGTTGCTGGCTGTCCTTTCATGAAGAGGGAGGACTAGGCCTGGAATTGTTTTGTGTGTGCCCCTTCCTCTGACCACTTCGGCGGGTGGAAGGTGGTTCTTCTTCTTTTGGTGGCACTCCAGTCAAAGTAGCTGTGCCTTGATTTGGTGATCCTACAGTTGGGGCCTCCATGGCGGAGGTAGCGTGGCAGCGAAGTGGCACTGGGGAAGGCTTCCCCAGAGGAGGTCCTGACCAAACAGGAAATCCATTCCGGGCCTAATTACACTCACCACGCCAAGGCGGCGAGGCAGCGTGCCCCAAGGTGTCGTGACCTGGAGCTTAACTGTTGGAACGGTTTTGGTGTGGTCCTCTATCCATTTCATCTCCCACAGAGTTTGCTTTTCAACCGTGGCACTGACTGGCACTTGGGCCCTGGAAATCAGTCTAATGTCGGCTGCAGTGTCTACCATGACCGGTAGAGCCACGGGCAGGCTAGAGCCATTAAGGGGTGAAGTATCTTTTGCAGCCCAGACATGGAGAATGAGATACTAATTAAGTTGATGAACTTGGTGGCTGGGACATGATTTGGGTAGGCCAGATGTCCAGCACTATAGTGGCCGGCAGCACCACAGGATCGGCAAGGACCCTTTGTGGGGGCTCGGTGGCTTGCGGTAACTGTTGGTGGAGAGGGTTGAGTGGACATAGAGGGAGAGAGGTTCTGGTTGTTAGGAGAAGGCTACTTATTGTTGCCCAACTTGTAGCAGCACTCAGATTCAGTGTGCCCCAGCTTCTTACAGTGGGTGCAGGTAGGCTTGCTAGGCAGTCCTTTCCTCGGGCGAGTCGAGCCTGAAAGGTACCCAAGTGGGACTATGCGCCGCTGAGATGTGCAATGGGACTGGTAGTAGGTTTCCCAGGAATCGGCCATACAGCAGGCTTCCATAAGTGTGGTGGACTGCTTATCACTGAGATACACAGCAAGGGGCCCAGGCACACATTTGAAAAGATCCTCCATCATGGTCCGATTGAATAGGTCGTCTAATGTAGTGCACGACAGGGAGTTGAACCAGCGGGTATCAGACTGGGTCTTGTGACAGGCCATTCAGTCCAGGACCAGCCAACTTCCTTGGCAAGACCTCGGAACCGCTGTCTCCATTTCTCCGGGTTTATTTCATAGGCCTTTGTTTGACCCTACAAACTTCTACCATGTTGCCTCTCTGACTCTTCTCCAGTGAGGGCTGCCTTAGCTTTTCCTTCCATGTCAGCTCAGTGGTCTGGTAAAACTAAGGTATACTTTTTTTTCCTTCCATGTGCTTGGCAAGCACTAAGGCCCTCTCTGTCTCGGTGGTGTTGTAATTTTCAAAGAGTGACTAAATTTCCTCCAACCATGTTTCTGGCTCTTCCTCAGTCCACTTGGGGACTAGGGAATTAATGCTTGATATGGGAGCATTTGGTGCAGCAGGTGGGGTTGGAGGCTTGTTGGATAGCCACAGCTTCAGCATTTTCCCTTCAAGCCTTCTCCAGCTTGAGCTCCTTTTCTTGAGAACCAGCTCTCTTGCCTTGAGAGCTTGCTCGCTTTCCTTCAGAGCTAATTAATGCTGTCTTCTCCGTTCTTCTCTTGCATCTTCCAGTCGCCTCTGTTCTTCAGCATACTTCCCCTGTTCTGCTTCATAACTCCGCTGTTCCAGTCTTTCTTCCCTCTTTTGCTTGGCCAAGTCATCCAGCTGTTCCTTGATCCACTTGGTGAGTTCTGGTCCCGTGAGACCTGCCTCCTTCCTCAGATCCATGAAGGCTCTGTAATGTTCTGTTGCCATGGTTCTGATAGGTAATTGCGTCAATTTGGGTTGACTGGACGTACCTGGGAATTGAGGAAGTGTCCCTCAGATTTGGGTGACACTTCAGTGGTGTGGCACCTTTTCAGTAAGGTGGCACTGTGGCTGAGTGTGCCGTGCAAGGTCACACTGATGGCACTCTGTATGTCTAGGTACAGGTGTAGCTTATGTAGTCAAAAAGGACCCTTTTTTTCTGTTGATGGGACTATGGTGCCAGTGCGTTCCTAGGATTCAACACTTGTCTTGGAGTACAACTAATTGTACTGAGGGGAAAGGCACTCTGCCTAAGTAGAGAGTAACTAATAAGTAGGAGAAAAGGGAAGGTAAGAAGAAAGAGATAGGTAAGCTCTTCAGCTTGTGACAATGCCTCAGATTAGTGTCACTATGGAAAAGGAAAATCAATTTTTGGTTGCTTTGGCCCTCGTGGGTGACTAGTTCCTAGTACCAGCTGTGCTACTACCTTTCATGCGGAGGGAGGAAAGTAAATTTTTATGCTCAAGCCTGAATAAAAGACCCCACTCGTGACCAATAGTTTTCTGTAACTGTGGTTAATCTTAACTTATCCTCATCTATCTGTGGGACAGAGGTGTTTCTTTTTTGTTGGTTTTATTTTAATTAATGATTCCTATGTCGGCCCGTTCTTTCAATGAAGACGGGGCATATACACTTCAGAGATATCTTAAAAGCTTACATGAATGGATAAAAGAAGTGGAAGAGAGAGAGAGAGAGAGAGAGAGAGAGAGAGAGAGAGAGAGAGAGAGAGAGAGAAGAAAAGTATCCAGCAAGTGAAGTTTGCACTGCCTGAGTAAATAAGTAAAATTGTCAATGCACACTAGTAGGTTTCTTCTTTTTGAAATACTTCCTACTTTGACTATGTTAGTAATGGATTTTCTTGCCAATATTAACTTGCCTTATTACCATTGCGTCTTACGTCTCATAAGTATGGTTAAATTATGAAGTTATTTTTTTTTATTTTAATACAATTCCCTACAAAAGTGTATTTTGTGTAAGAACTTTTTTTGTTATATTTCCTAAATAAGTTATTCTGTGAATAAATTATTAACTTTCTTTTATCTGTTATAGTCAATCCTATACCTAGTTCCCCTATAATGTTGAAGTACATTTTTTCTCTAAGATTTGCGAGTATGGTAATGTGCTAGACAAAGTAGTTCACTAAGTGGAGCAGATGAGGCAGGCATTACTTGTGACGTCACGCAGGTAAAAAATATCAGACAATAACAACAAGGTTTTAAGATGGTGATTACTGGCCTGCTAGCAACCCATTCTCAAAATGTCAGACAGGTCCCGTGATCACACAGCTGATGATTCAAACACAACGCCTTACTGGAAACGAAGCATGGCAAACCGACTGATGGAGGAATAGACAACCTCCCGCCTTCGCGATGTTATTACAATAAAAAAGCACAAAGCACTTGAATTCCTCTTACAAAATGAATGAAGCTAATGTGGAAATACAAGTTTAACTTAATATACCAAAAATGCAAGTTATTTTATGTTATAAAGATGGAAAACGAATTTGTTATGATTTTCTCTCTTTCCATTTTCTTTTTCTGTGCCGAAACTAAACACTACAGGTCCACCATGCTTACTACAGGGCTGTTCAAGATGCAAAGGAATGGACCCATGACATCCTTACTGACCTGATTTACATTAATGTAAAAGGCAAATTATGGAATTAACACTGTTGCAGTTCATTTGTGATATTAATGGCAAGGAAATTCGACATGATTTCGCATGAGGGGAAAGTAATTCTCTTCGTAATGCTCAGTTGGGGGCCTACTCTCTAGGGCTGACATGGTTGCTGCTTTTTCCAAGAAACCCTTATGGACTTGTGTAAATTTGTCCATCCTATCCTACGAGAGAAGTGCTAGGCACATGCCCTCCCAGGACTGTCATGCAATAGCTAACTAGTTCAAAAATTAATATAATGCATTAATCTTGGCCAGTGAATAGCAAAATATTAAATCTTGACTTGGTAACTTATACAGCCTTGACTGAAATGTGGCTGGCTCGGCATCCGAACATGGTAAAACATTTCCTTATTATTGTAAATTGTAAATTATAGCTGCTCTCATTTAATGCACACTTTCCTACCTACTCTTCTTATTCTTATAACATTGGTATTCTTAATATTACTTACCTTGGCCTATATCCTTGTTTGGGAGAATTTAGCATGAAATTAAAATGAGCTGACTTTTTATCTTTGAATTAATTCATATTTAATTTGATTCCAAGTTCCTTATCTCTGTAAATTAAATAGAGATCCTGGCAAGGTTGCCATTGTTGGTATTCTTAATATTACTTACCTTGGCCTGTATCCTTGTTTGGGAGAATTTAGCATGAAATTAATATGAGGTGACTTTTTATCTTTGAATTAATTAGTATTTAACTTGATTCCAAGTTCCTTATCTCTGTGAATTAAATAGAGATCCTGGCAAGGTTGCCATTGTTACGTGGGTCATTCGGCTGATGAGTTTTACCTAAGACCCACGTAATCCTATCAATTAAGGCTAAAAGTTACCAAAAAAGACAGATAATTAACTTAATTAGATCGGTCGCCAGCTGAAACTAGGTTACTGAATATATTGATTTATTCTGAACGCATGAATTAAATAAACAACATTACTCAAGCGTCTAGTTCAACAAATGAATAAAAGAAATAAAAAAAATATGAATGGGGCTCTTATGGGAGCTAATAACAGCTCCAGCTTCATCCCACTTTGGGCACAAGATATTTCAACATAAGTTAGTGGATGATGCAACAGCTGGGGAACTCTTGTGACGCGCCTATAAGCAATTTCAAGCACAGGACTCAAGTACAGTGTTATGCTAATCCTTCACCAAACAAGATTCTGGCCAGGTTCCAAAGCGTGCCCAATTCGTTGGAGTAGATAATGCAGATAACACTTCATTATCAAGGACCTCTCACTTATTATTTATTGACTGCAAGGAATGAATCTTAGATCAAGAATATTATGTTAACACCATGGAGGATAATTTATGCTATCTCACAAGGCAACAATAATTGTGCTTCATATATTTGACTACATAAATGGGATATGGTTTTACTAGGACTTTTCTTAGTCAGTGAATGTTTTAGAGAGAAACTTGAAACAGGAAATAAGGGGGAGGTCTATAGGAAGGAACTGGGAGTAATTGTCATCTTCAGACTTACCATTGGAGTAGATGATGCAGCGGTCAATTGCATCAGAAGCCCTGGGTCTGTTGAAAAGGCAATTTCCCCGGCTGTTCCACAAGAGGGTTGGGGGAAGAACAAAGGGAGGAGGCCTGGAGAGACACACGGCACTTGTGCTCTCAAGGAAAGAAAGAATACCTCTGGACTACCCGAGCTGGGTCAAAATGCGTGGGTGCTTGCTTGAAAGACTCCTCCCACTCAAGACCCACGGCAGAGTCTGAAAAATGACAAAAAACTCGCCAGTATGAAGGCCACAGAAAAGTGAGCTTAAGGCACAATCTAACTAAAGGTGGTCCTGGTAAAACCTACCCTGTTGAATAGGCCCCTAAACTAAACTTCAAACCCTTGGCTGATGGTTGGTGTTTTTGGAAAACAAGCCAGCTCTCTGGCTTCCCTCCCTGGAACTGCTTTACAAAAAGAAAGCTTTGGTTCTCTCCTTTTTTTTATACTGTATATATATATTTCTGCTAAATAAAGGAAGAGAGGTCGAACATTATAAATAATTGTAGTAATATATATATATATGTATATATGTGTGCATGTGTGTGAAAACTGGGGTAGGTCAACGATTGCAGAACCAAAAGCCACGTAGGTAAACTCAACATGCGTGATAATTTTTAATTAAGACTAGACCACCCATGACCTGTTGGGTCACTTTTTTAACAAAAGGCTCATACCCAAACCCGTACCATACTTATATCTGTATCATACCTATACCCATACCCACACCCATATCTATACCATACCCTATCCATATCCAAATCCATATCTGTACCACACCCATACCCATATCTGTACCATACCCATACCCATACTCATATCCATATCTGTACTATACCCACACCCATATCCATACCATACACATACCCTTATCTGTACCCTACCCATACCCATTCCTATAGCCAAACCCATGCACACAGCTAAAATTAACCCTACTAATAATAGTCAGCAAAAGTCTACGGGCAGCACCAGACCCTTTTACCTTCCAGTGTGCGTACAAACAAACAATCTAACAAACAAACAAACGTTTCAGAGTTTTAGCATTATACTAGCAGACCATCGTTGACCCGTTGGGTCATTTTTTATTTACTACATTTTTAACGAAAGGTCCATATTCATACCCATACCATACCCATACCCATATCTGTATCATACCCATACCCTTATCCATACAATACCCATACCCATGCCTATACCATACCCATACCATACCCATATCCATATCCATTCCATTCCAATATCCATACTATACCAATACCCATATCTGTACCATACTTATACTCATACCTATAACCATATCCATTCCATCCACTACACATATCTGTACCATACCCAAACCCATAACTATACTCATACCTATATCCATACCCATACCTGTACCATACCCATACCAATACCCATACCTAAACCCGTACCCATATCTGTACCATACCCATGCCCATACACAAATCCATTCCATATCCATACCCATACCCACATCTGTACTATACCCTACCCATACCTATACCCATACCCATACCTGTACCATAACCATACCAATGCCCACACCCTACCCATACCCATATCCCTACCATACTCATACCCATATCGATACCATACCATTACTTCACCCATACCCATGTCCATACCATACCCATACCCATATCTGTACCATACCCATACCCATACCCACAACTAAATTAACCCTTGTAATAATAGTCAGCAAAAGTCTACAGCACCACCAGCCCCATTTAAGGGGAGGGGAGGGTAAGGTGAGTGGGAGGGGGATGGTGAGGAGGATGGGGAGGGAAGAGGAAAGGAGAGGGGAAGGGGGAGTAGGAGGGTGAGGCGTGAAGGGGAGGGGAGAGGGATGGGAGGGAAGGTGGAATGGGAGTAGGTGGGTGTGGGGAAGGGTCTGGGAGGGGGGAATGGAAGAGTGAAGGTGGAAGGGGGAAGGAAAGAGGAGGAGAGGGGAAGGGGAGGGGGAGGAAAGACAGAAGATGAGTGGGAGGGGAGGAGGAAGGAGGGGGAGAGGGGGATGGGGAGGGAAGGGGAATGGAAGTGGGAAGGGGGATGGAAGAGCAATGGGGAGGGAAGATGGAAGGAGAGGGGGACGGGAAGACGGAAGGGAGGAAAAGGGGAAGGGAGGGGAAGAGAGGATGAGGGGGAGGGGAAGGGGATGGAAGAGGGAAGGGGGAGGTGAGGGAAGAGGGAAGATGAGGGGGAGGACACAACTAAATTAACGCTTGATCTTGTGCTCGGGGAGGGGAGGGGAAAGGGAAGGGGGGGGGAGGGGAAAGGAAGGGGAGGGGAGGGGAGGGAGGAGGAGGAGAAGAGGAGGGGGAATGGATAAGGGAAAGGGTGGGGAAGGGAGCAGGTAGGGTAGGGGGGGACACAACTAAATTAGCACTTGATTGTGTGCCCTAGTGTGCAAACAAACAAACAAATAAATGTTTCAGAGTTTTAGTATTATATATACTGTATCTAGAAGACAGAGATAATTGAGAGGAAGTCAGCCAGCTTCTCCTAACACCACTTGCTATTCACTCGCATTAAGAAAACGGCGTCTCTTCATGTGTTGTGAGCAGTCCGTACCTGAGTATTCAGGAAATTTGAATTTTGATGGGCAATTTGAAAGGCCCACTGTACCTTTAAAATTTCATTATTTCAAAAAACAAACCCCGAAAGGCACCCCTTCAGAATACGACCTTTCAGAAAAACTAATTATCACTGCTGTATCTTTTACCGTTATTGCTCTACAGATATGTTAGGTCCCTTACCCACCCACCCACCCACCCCCTACCACATCCCTTGAACGCCAAAATTCGATATCTGGATCTCTGGAACAGCTTAACGGATTTCGATCAAATTTGACACGATTAGAGACCTTAATAGGAAACCTCTAAAGCCAGAGTTTCATTCCGGTCCGTTGAATATTTCCAGAGCTATAAAGGGCCGAAGTCGGGTTTTTTGTGTACTTCAAGTTGCTGGATTTTACTAACTGCCAACTATCGTGGCAGTTTATTTCAGGTGATAGGCCCAAATTGTTTCCTCCCTATGAGATCGACCTCGGAGTCTCTCACTCGGAGGTTCGTAGCTACTGAGCCACAAGAACCCCAGAATAAAACAAAATTTACTCAGAATCTAAAAACTGTCTCTTAATAGGTTCTGATGTTAACGAAACGCAGAGAGTCATCAAAGGCTGAAGCTTACGGCCCTGAATCTGAGGGAGTGTTCTGGCAAGAGGCCCTTGACGTGCGAGCTAAAGGGCCTCTGGATACAGGCGACCCTGATCTTCTGCGACTCCTGCGTGAGAAGTAAGTTTGCTTAATGTTTATTTGTTCATGTATGTTGATGGCCTTTAGGCTTGTTACAAATAGATGTTTCACATTGTTGATAACAATATAAAAAATACACGTAAAGTAAACACAGTGACAAGCAGAATGAAGTGAATAAAAGACAAGCATTAAATATGAATAAGGCCACAACTAATAAATATTTACACATTAAATCAGCAACATGAGTCAAAATAACCTCTTACTAAGGAAAACCTTACTTCTCTCTACATCTTAATAACTTTTAGTTTTCCCTTCATATATATCTGTCTGCCTCTGTCAGTGAGATATGTTTTTGCTTCTGTCTGTCTTTCTGCTAACAGGATTCCGGGAAAACTAAGGAACAGAGTTCTACTCTATATGACATTAAGATACTTCCTTGGTTTGTCACTCAGCCTGTCTGTTAATAGGATTACGGCAAGACTAACGAAAGGATTTCCTAGAAACTTTGTGAAAACCGTCTTTGGATGATTTTTTGTTATAAATTTGCATTTATGTTATTTCACTTTCTAACACAAACTTTTAATTTTCATTTTGAATACAATGACTGAGTTTTCTCCCAAACATAAATTTCTATTTTCACTAACATTGTGTTTTTTTTTTTTTTTGGACAATGACATTGCGAATATACTGTACTTGTATGCTGTCTAATAGAAATGTCTAATTTCCCTGGGCATTACAAGTGCATTAATTTAGTATTATATTCATTAATTTATAATTTAATGGACATTGGTTATTCATCAATGTGCTCTCAAATAGTAAATGCAATTCCCATGCACACTGCATATGTTTAAAAGTGCTGTTTTTAAGTAATGCCTAATTTTCATGGACCTGGTTAAATTTTTTATTCTATTTTCGAATTGCAATCCCTAATTTTCGTAAATATTTGCATATATATTAATTTGCTTTTTAATGCCAGTTCCATTACCGCGCTTTGCAAATGTACTGGTATGCTTTCTAAAACAATTTTTTTTTATTTATTGAATGTCAAAACTGCGTGGGTTTATTTTCTACAATTATTTTCCTATTCTGCAGACCTTCCACATGTAGTTTACTTTCTAAAATAAATTTTTATTTCTATACATAGCTTGATTTATAAAATAAAATTCCAATCTTGTTGTTATTGCATATAGTTTGGTTTACTTTCTGAAAGAAATTATCATTTTTTACAGTTGTTGTGTAGGAACCTCAGTTCAGAATATTTACAAACATTGGATATGTATCAAGCACTTTCTAATATTAATTTTATTTTTAATATCCATAAGTATGATTAAATTTACTTTCGAAATTTAACTTGTTTCTGCTTTGTATAGTTACTGAATATGTATTACTTTCTAAATTAAAATCTATATTTTCATTAACATTGCGTACGTATTAATTTGCTTTCCATTATTAATTCTTATTTTAGTAGACTTTCCATGCTTGATAGCTGACTTTGTAGAAGAAATTTATGATTTCTTTAGACATTTACACATATCTTTGTGCTTTTTCCTATTATTAGTTTCGAAGTCTGATGGATCTCTCATTATTCGCAGATATCTGTCCCCGCCTTCAACCTTGCCACCAAACTTCATGCTGGACAAAGACAGCCAAGGAGAGAACAACTACAACGTTTACAGGACCAGTTTTCAGTCATGGATTAGGATTAATAGGATCCTAAAAACGTGAGAGGATACATAAGTTTCATTTTATTCAACACAAGAACTTTACACTTAAGGCGATTTAATGATATATACAGTATATATATATATATATATATATATATATATATATATATATATATATATAGTTAATATATAATATAATTCTTAACTAGTTAATTTGTCTAGATATATATATATATATATATATATATATATATATATATATATAATATATATATAGTATCATATATATATATAATTATATATAATTCATTAGTTAATTTGTCTAAATTTATGACCCATTAATAGCCTCAATGATCTCTTAACTCCTCAGTGTTATCACAATTTTTAGATTTGCTTATCATTTCAGGCCTTTGAATCCAGATGAAGGATCCCTTTTCCTTGTGTGGTAGGATTCGAACCCATACATACCGGTAAGATCACTATGGACTGAGTGGTCACCTCTGTCTTACCAAAGTGCGTGAGTTCGAAAACTCGAAGCATACCACAGAAGGAAAAATTTCTTCACTTAATTCTCACGTAAATTTAAGTCTTGGAATGACGAGTGATTCCAAAAATGTCAGGAAATCGAGCAATTAAGAGATTACTGTGGCTAAACACAGACACACATACAGTATATATATATATATATATATATATATATATATATATATATATATATATATATATACACACACACAAATGTATGAGTTTTTTCACATCACTTTGACATTTTGTTATTCACTAACATCAGACAATAACTATCGTTTTATGCCCAGTTCGCTCTACTTCGGGAATATCACCGAAGAGAAATTATAAATTATAACCAATTGGGTATATGGGATACCCTAACGCCTGACGATATGTATCGACGTAGTTAACCGTTCAACTGTCAAGAGGGGTATAACTATAAGTTGGTACCGACTCGAGTGCAAGTATTTGTACTTAACTATAGCGTTAACATTAACCCATCATCGTCATGATAGCCGACTGGTACGTTTGAAACACGTAGGTGTTTATGAAATTTTACCACATCACTGTGACATTTTGTTATTCATAGACATTGAGCTACAATGTCGTTTAATATCCAGTTCGCTCTACTATGGGAATATCACCGAAGGGAATCATAACTGATAGCCGAATGATTGCCGACATCGACTGAAAGTCATCGATACTGTCGGGCGTTCAAGTTTCCCCGACACAGAAACGTTTTTCAGGTATAATACCCCATCGAGGATATTTCCGAAGGAAGTTGAACTGGATATTAAACGACATTTGTAGCTTATTGCTTTTGGCACACACACACACAGACACATATATAATATAATATATATATATATATATATATATATATATATATATATATATATATATATATATATATATATATATATATATATATATATACATATATCTATCTGTCTATCTATCTACCTACTTACCTATCTTCTATCTACCTATCTATATATATATATATATATATATATATATATATATATATATATATATATATATATATATATATATATATATATATATATATATATACATACATATATATAATTTGTATATGTACGCAGCAGTTCATTGTGCAGTATTCGTTGAACGATAGCTGAATTCGAACTTAAGTATTTTGATCCTGGTTCTTTCCAATGTTCTGTATTCATCTTCACTGCACTACCCGAAGTTCGTAGAATTATAAAAGAAAGCCATTTCTTAATAATTCCTTTTATTTTTGTCTCCATAGCGAGCTTTCGGACCACTCCTCGTCCATGATCATACTAGACTAAAATATTTACATCATTTTATGACCAAACACAATGATTACAAATAAGTAAACAAGTGGTTAAAAGATTACAATTGTCATGGAACTGTTTTTACCATGCAACAAGTCAAAGAATGGGTGACTGTCAATGGTTAAAACACCGGAACACCTATACAAAAAATTAGGTGTTTAACAAATAAAAAATAAACGAATATATATGTAGCCTATATATACATATATATATATATATATATATATATGTGTACTTTTATATATAGATATAAAACTAGAAAATGTTCTAACAAGCGGATATGTTAGAAGTGCATAAAAATATGTTAGTACGAGTGTCTGGTGGAGACATATTTCTGAAACATCGCAGTGAATCTGTAATCATTCTCTCCAGCATCATAATAGAACCTGATTTAACAGACATATTTCCCCTTGGTATGAACTGCCATCTGCAACGGCGTTATGATCAGACGAAGAGAAAAGTTGAAGTGGAAATGCTCTATGAAAATATCAAAGAGAAAGAAAAAGCAAATAAAGTGAAAGTAGTGAATAATGAATGCCTAGAAAGCTCTTTGGAAAGGTTTGGTATGAAAGCGTCTCTAAACTTTACGAAGGACCTACTAACAAAACAACAGTATGAAAAAGTTAAAATCCTTAACCAAAACGAAAGTATCGTAACCCGGAGAGAGAGCTGATGAAAGCCACGCTCTCGTTATCTTGGACAATAGTTACTATGTGAGAGATATTCAAGAATTACTCTCTCACCAAACTAAGTTTAAGATAATTCCCAAAGCTCGCACTGGAGACCTCATGCGTCAAAAAATAAACATATAGGCATCATCAATAGCAATAGTAAATCCCTCAAGATGAGTAAGTGAGTCGAAAAGTATGAACCAGGATATGTGTACGGCAATCCAAAAATCCACAAGCGTCTAGTGAACCCTCCGTTACGCCCCATAATTTCACAGGTTGGAACCGTCGCATATGAGATATCTAAACAACTGAACAGTATTATTAAAAGATATGTCCCCAAAAATTGGGCAGTTGAATCCACGTACGAATTTATAACCCTTTTGAAAGATGGAAAACCTTCAGGGATATTGACCTCATTAGACGTTGAGAGCCTAACTCACGTTCCAGTTCAAGAGACTATAAAGATAATCCTGGAGAACGTTTCTCATCACCCTGAAATAGCTGCTCCTAACATTCCGCCTGCAACGTTGAAAGCTCTTTTGGAACTTTGCACAACAAAAACACCGTTTACGAATATTAACGGTGACTTGTATTTACAGTGTGAAGGATTTAGTATGGGAAGTGCTCTGGGCCCCACATTTGCAGAATTTTATGCGTAATTGAGAGAATAAGGTGTTCGAACATAACCATCTTTTAAAACCCAATGTATGCACGATATGTTGATGATTGTTTTACTGTGGTTGACAATGAAAATTTGTTATTAAGGTTGAAGTCTGAATTTCAAGAGGAATTTACCTTTGAACTGGGAAAAAATAATTCCTTGCCGTCTTTGGATGCTTTGGTTACTTTAGCCAATAACACTAAAAACTTCGGTGTATGTAAAGTCAACTAATCTTGGAGATTGTGTTAATATCAATTGTGTTTGCCCCGAAAAATACAAATTAGGAGTAATTAAGACATTATTACAAAGAGGGTATAGGGTTTTCAGTGACTGGGATTCCTTCCACAATGAAATTACGAGAATAAAACAAATAAATAATAATTTTCCTTTGGAAGTAATAGATGAAACTTTAAAAGAGTATTTGAATAGTCATCCTAAATGAGTCGTTACCAACTGGCGATGGAAAACAACAAATTAACTTTTTTTCCAGGAAAAATGTCAAGTTGCTACAAATTAGAAGAAAAGCTGCTGGAAAAGATTGTTTCCAATCACGTAAAACCGGTTAATGAAAGTGATAATGTCTGTCTCAGGATTTCCTATAAAAATAGGAAATTAAAAAACCTATTCAGTCACAATAGACCAGCATCAGGGGGAGTTCCCGACAGTCATCACGTGGTATATCAGTATTCCTGCAACCAAGTAGGATGTAATTCCTCCACTTATATTGGTTATACCACTTGCACTGTCGAAGAGAGATTTCGCATGCACACACAGATAGGATCAATCAAAAATCACCTTGTAGACTTCCATGGTGAAACAAAAATAATGGAAAGATAGCTTACTGAATGTGTAAATATTCCATGTAGTAACAATTCTGTTGGGTACTTGAGGATGACAGAAACCATCTTAATAAAAGACATTAAACCTTTCTTGAACTTTCAGGACGAAGGATGCGAGAGGCTTCTCAACATTTTTAAGCACTAACTTTTTTTTAGCGAAGTGCTGAACATTTTCTAGTTTTATATCTATATATAAAAGTACACACACACACACACACACAGACACACACACTCACATATATATATATATATATATATATATATATATATATATATATATATATATATATATATATATATATATATATGTGTGTGTGTGTGTGTGTGTGTGTGTGTGTGTGTTCGTTTATTTTTGATTTGTTAAACGCCTAATTCTTTGTATAGGTGCTCCGCTGTTTTAACCATTGACAGTTACCCATTCTTTGACTTGTTACATGTTAACAACAATTCCATGACAATTATAATATTTTAACCACTTGTTTACTTATTTGTAATTGTTATGTTTGGTCATGAAATGATGTAAATATTTTAGTCTAGTATGATTATGGACGAAGTACAGTCCGAAAGCTCGTTATGGAGACAAAAATAAAAGGAATAATTAAGAAGTGGCTTTCTTTTATAATTCTACGAACTTCGAGTAGTGAAGTGAGGAGTGAATACAGAACATTGTGATATATATATATGTGTATATATATGTATATATATATATATATATATATATATATATATATATATATATATATATATATATATATATATACATATTCTCCATCCAATAAAAGCCTGTTTCTTTCTAGGATTATCCCGGGTGATTGTTTAAAGAAAGAAAGATAATATTGATATTGTAATATACAAATAAACATCACTGATTTACAGGCTGTTTTCGGACCAGCCTCCAGGTTTCTTCCTGGAGGCTGGAGCTCTGAGACGGCGAGTTCATTTCCAACACTCTTCATCTGGAACGCGAGCTTGGATGGACTGGTTTACTCATAGAAGCGGATCCAATGCTTTACGCAGCGCTTACAGGTAATGGTACTTGCTTTCTTAGAAGCCTAACCAGTGGAATGGAAGACTAGTGAGTTTTGTTGCCGAAGGCAGTCTTGGACCAGCATCTTTAACGGTTGATGGAAAATCCTAAGCACAGATACATATAAAGATACATATGAACACTTTGACTACTATTATTTTTTGCGTTGGAGGTGAGTGGCTTTAGATAAAATTCAGTGTACGAGTCAATACCATTTTCATCTTTAATAATGCTGAGTTGAGAATGAATCCTGAAAACGATAAAATTCTCACATTATATACATATATGTATATATATATATATATATATATATATATATATATATCTAATACAATATATATATATATATATATATATATATATATATATATATATATATATATATTGTATATATATCCTCTTCTTCCTCTGCATCTTTTTCCCACTTCTATGTGGGTCGATGTTTCTGACAGCTTTCCTCCACCTGGCTCGGTCATACACATCATCTCAGATCTTTTTTAACAACACCCATCCACTCCGCTTTCGGTCTTCCTCTTGCTCTCCCACCAAGCACCTCAATCTGCATCACTTTCCTCCTTACATATTTCTCATCCCTTCTCATCACATGGCCATACCATTTCATCCTTCTTTCCTGGGCCTTCTTTGATAGTTCTACGACTTTAGTTGTTCCTCTTATTCTTTCATTCTTGATCTTATCCATTTCTGTCACTCTACACATACATGTAATAATTTTCATCTCTACTACTGTACATTCAATTTCTTCTTTTGTGCACTCTTTACCAGCAATGTTTCAGCTCCATTTATTAGTGCTGGTCTCACTACTGTCTTATACACCCTTCCTTTATTAACCTTTATGTTGATTCTGAGGTCACGCAAGGTACCTGACATCTTTCTCTAGCTTTTCCATCCAGTCTGCACTCTGTGCGTTATATCAACATCCAAATTTCCATTACCAGCACTGATGAACCAAGATACTTAAATTTTTCTTCTTTGTTTACCTTTGTCCCTTCCATACTAATCTCAGTCTTGATCTTCATTGAACCTTAAGTATTGAGTCTTCTTTCTGCTGCTTCTTAATCCTCTGTCTTTCTCCATAGCTCTAGTTTTGACTCAACTACCCGTCTGCTGGTGCTGTATATCACGATGCCATCAGCAAACAGCGGGCACCAGTGGGATTGATCAATTATTCCTTAGGATAGCACATCCATAATTAGGTTTGAAAGATATAGACTCAAAGAAGATTCATGATGCAAACCAATTCTTACTGATATCCATTCAGCTAATCCAATACTGCTTATAATCTGCGTTTTTGCTCCATACTTCTCTGGTGTTCCATTTCTTGCATACACCTCCAAACCTCTTGACGTGGGATTCTATCATATGCCTTTTCCAGGTCTACGAATACTATGTACAGTCCTTTCTGCTTTTCCTGGTGGTTTCCCATCATCTGTCAAAGGGCAAACACTGCATTTGTCATTCCTCTTCCTGGCATGAAACCAAACTGTTCTTCACCAACAGATGTTTCTTCCCTAATCCTTTGATCCACTATTCTTTCCCAGATTTTCATGGTGTAAGACATTAGCTTTATTCCTCTGTAATTTGAACAATCATGAATGTCACCCTACTCTATATAGAGAGGCTCAATAAGACTTTCTCTCCATTCTTTTGATAGCTTTTTCTGACTGTTAATTTTCTTTGCTGGGTCTCACAACATGTCTGTTCCTTCTTCTCCCATGCTCTTCTACACTTCTGCAGGAATTCCCCCTGGTCATTACTTTACCGTTTTTCATCTTCTTCAGTGCCTTCACCTCCTTCCTGCTAATAGTTCGTGTCATAACAAGGTTGTGGACTCCATCTTCAAAGATTTGTCAAAGATTTTTCGTACTGTTAAATAAAGAAAATCCTTGACACTTCTTTATCTTATATCTTCGTTGCATAAAACCACCCCATTCTTATCCTTAACCTGTTTCATTTGGGAGAAGTCTTTGATGTTCCTGTCCCTCGACTTTGCAGTTCTGTGAATTTTTCTTAATCCCTCAGATGTTTCCAGTTCTTCATACATGTCATCTAATGCGTTTGCATTTTCTTGTGCAACTGCCTTCTTTACGTGTTTCTTATGTTTTTGTACCTCTCTTTATCCTCTTGCTGGCCATAATTTTCCCAGATCTTTTTGCATTTTTTGCCTTTCACTACCTCTTTCACCTCATCATTCCACCTCCAGATCTCATTCCAGATGTCTTTTTGAACACCTCTCCACCCTCTCTCTTTACCTCTTCACTGTTGTCATTCCACCAGTTTAACCTATGACAATCTAACCTCCCTTAACATTCTCTCCCTAAACTCCTGCATCAGCTCTCTCTCTCTCTCTCTCTCTCTCTCTCTCTCTCTCTCTCTCTCTCTCTCTCTCTCTCTCTATATATATATATATATATATATATATATATATATATATATATATATATATATATATATATATATATATATACATACATACATACATACATATATATATTGTCACGAAATGATCAAGCACCTGGTTATTACACAAATAATAAGACCAAAAAGTTACCTCACTTCGACCAGATACTTGAAACCTCATAACAAAAATATTAAAACTGAATACTCTAAAGGTACAGTGATCCCATAAAACTTGCTTATTGCTTGAGAAAATCAATGTAACTTTATCAAGTTATGGGTGAGGTAACAGCCAACAAGCTATAAACAGACTAGTGGAAAATGGGTAACACTTCAACAAACACTATAACGGTTTGCCTGGTTCTATTTCACCTAGATAAGTCTCAGGTGAACAAACAGATATATCACTTACCTTGTACACATTCATTAATTTCTCTAATTACTGGTGGTCAAAATGAAACACTGTGCTTTTAAAACTTTAAACAAACAGATTTATTTCTAAGTTCAAAAGTTATATGCAGAGTTCACAATCTCAAAAAGATTTACTGTTATCTGACAACAGCGTAAGATTTAAGTATTTCTTAATCAAGTTTAATTCACAAAACTTTAATTTATTAAGAAAGCAATTTGATTAAGTAAGATTCAAACCATTAACTGTCTCTCAAGTTTTAAACATATACCTAATTAACTAAACTCAACACAAGTGTTCACAAAAATAATACTGTCTGGAATCCATATAAGTATTCTCTGAAATCTCAATAATAAGTATGCACTAACAAAATGCTAAGTAATCACCAGCACAAAACTTTGGAAAAAACTAATTATGAAATTAGAGAAATATGATAACACAGACATATAAGGATGAAATATGCAAAAATGGAACTATACCAACAGCCATATCACTAAGACAAAAATATGTTTAAAGATTATGTCAATCTTTCAAAAGATTACCTTCACTTTTAAAAAAGGTTAAACTCACGTCTTTCTAAGACTTTCTCAAAGACAACACTGCCAAGTCACAATGACACACAATGATATATAATTAGCAGCAAGACACATTAGAACTCACTATAAGAGATATTATCCACCTCTTATCAAAATAATAATTCTCTTTTACCTAGAACATCACTTTAACTCTTAACATAATATAAAACCAGTAAACATCACATTACCTTTTTTAGGTGGTACACCATTATACACTTTACACAATGCTTGCACAATATAAATACCTTAGATCACTCTTACAAAATGTATACACTTCTTGGGAGAGTTTAACAAAACTTTTACAATCAGGAGAGCAGCCAGTATAACAACCTTATACATGAATGGTATTTGAGAGAGAGAAAGAGATAGGACCTATTTCAAGCAACCCCTGTTCCTAACTAACTCTTTCTCATTCAGCACTCCTCTTTTATCTTCAAGCCCTCCCAGAATACTCAAAGAATACATAAGTATACATACACTATACATACAGGTATACATGTACAGTATACATGCAGGACTGGAGCTTCGAGTGCCTTATCTTAGTGATTGACATCATCCGCTCACTCAAACACCTGAGCAAATAAAGAGAAGCGATTTTGGACCAAAACTGGCTCACTGTCAGCATGTCAACTTCACTTTCTCTCTGTTCCTCATTCCATTACTCAAGATCATGGAAAAGAATAAACACAGACAAAGATGATAACCTCAGAATAGGCACACATGATAAACATATAACAGGCAATTTGCCAATAGCTGTCAACTCATGTCAAAGATAAGACAAGAGGCCCTCGCCTTTCGAACACAACTTCCTCCAAACACTTATGTCAATACAGGATGTAGTGATCTGATAAGAATCTTACCCTTTCTCTCTGTTCGGCGTTAACGCTCAGTACTCGTTTTAATATACTGCACAATATATTAAACAAATGGAAAAAACATATCAAGATATTATAAGATTACATGATACACAATTTATCTGTAAGAAAAAGACATTTTAAAAATCATATCATCACAATAAATGACGAATCTGCAAACAAAACATCAAAAATTTCACAGAGACACATATGATATTTGTAGAATGGTTTTATATATTATAATGCCTTATAATAATATATATTATATATATATATATATATATATATATATATATATATATATATATATATATATATATATATATATATATTATAATATAAAATATATATATATATATATATATATATATATATATATATATATATATATATATATATATATATATATATATATGTATATATATGTATATATTTGGATATCTATCTATCTATATGGATGTAGGTATGTATGTATGTATAGATCAGTCATATTACTTTTGTTAGACATGCCCTTGCTAATTCTCCATAAAGAAAATTTATTTTCTCTTCAATAACAGATAAACACCGAAGGTCTTGGTCTTCCCAAAGCTGCATTTCGCCCAATTCATTTGCTGAAGTCCGGACTTTTGAATCTTATCGTCCGAAAGATCAGACTGACCTCGCGAATGAGTTGTTGGTTGGTACTAAGCTCACATATTACTGCATTGATTACTGATAATTATGTTGAGTTCGTGGTTCTGTATGTGACGACAATTTTTACCTGCTTAAACCGCCCGGGAATGACTCAAAGATTCGAAATGTTCCAAAATAAAGATATAATGTTACGATATCAATCAGCTTCATTATTATTATTATTATGATTATTTTCAAAATACATAAACTTGCAATGATTTTAGGAGAAAAAATGAAAAAATGGAACACAGATTCAATTCAAAGAGCATAAGTGTAGCTGTTTTACGAGAGAGAGAGAGAGAGAGAGAGAGAGAGAGAGAGAGAGAGAGAGAGAGAGAGAGAGAGAGAGAGAGAGAGCTACATTCTAATATTTCTCTTTCTTTGCCTCCACCTCCCTCCAGATAAGATCAACTGGTAACTTACAAGGCGTAAACGCACCAGCAGCCGGACAGATGGGTCTGAAGGTCACCTATAGCGTGCAATGCTTCCCTTTACTTTCTTACTTGCTAGCCCTTGATAAAACGGACATCCAGTATGCCTCATTAGACGTAGAGGGCGCAGAGGCTGGCATCCTCCTCAAGTTGCCTTGGGAGAAGGTAAACGTCACAGTCTGGACGGTAGAGCACCGTCCACAAAACACGGGTTTCAGGGATCACTATCTCGAACCGGGAGGTGCTAAGCACATCCAGAAGGCTCCAGCCTCTAACATAAGCCGTTCGTCTTCGGCAAAGGGCGGGAAGGTGGTCTACGTGACTCAGCATGACCCCGCTGGGGGCAAGGACCATTATTTCGTTCTCTTTATGAGAGAGAAGGGTTATAGACTTTATGATTACTGGGATGGCGACTATACCTTCATTAAGGCAGATTCTCATCTTTGCCAGAGACATTGCAATGCTCTTGAGACTACTCAAGGTTCATAAAGGGGAGGTTGGCTAAACACATCTTCGTCACTCAAGCCACTGCACTCTCTGTTCACCATTCCAATATTATACAGATGCACAAGATTCACCATTCTGCTTGTCACACACACACACACATATATACAGTATATATGTATAACTGAATCACGAAAATATGGAACGTGATGAATATATATAAATAAAGATAAAATCTACAAAGGAAAGTGAAACACTGGAGTGTTGTGAGGCCTTTCGACTCTTTCGTCCTTTCTTAGCAGACTGAAGAAATATAAAAGTAAGTTTACAAAGAAAGCTCATATAAATGACAGATGGGGATTATAAAGGAAAAATATGTACCTGGAATCCAACACAATAGTAGAACTGCCAAAACAGGGTTAAATATTTAAGAGGTTTTACAAAGGATTAGGATCAACCGTTCAGAAGCAGGGACAGGACAATTAAAAGATTACATAAGGCGGTGACTGACCACCCAAAAAATATTAGTACAACAAAATAATTCTCTTTTTTGTAAACAATAATATAATTTTTGCAAGATGAACATTTTTACAAATAAAGGATTGTATTAAACATACGAATACATAGAAAATATATATATGGTAACTAATTTGTAATTAAGTCAGTGATTTTATCTTTTAGGTCATTCTTGAACATTTTTCTAATACAGGGGTCCAGATAATACATGCCAGGGCTAAGGTTTAAATTACAACTTGAAGTAAGTTGGATAATAGCGGACTCCAGTAGATTTCTTGAAGAGAAATCTTTCGATCTGGCAATCACTGTGAGAGTTTTCACTTAAATGAATGAATATAGCATTGGATGTTTGTCCAATTTTGACTGAATACTTATGTTGTTTAATACGTACATCTAAATCTTTGCTAGATTGGCCAATATAAAAAGAGGGGCAGTCCAAATATGGAATTTTATATATTATGTTGTTGTTTTCTTTAGGGCTACTTTTTATTAACATTCTTTTTAGTGTGTTATTATAGGAAAAAACGAGGTTTACATTAAAAGGTTTTGATAATGATTTTATGTTTTGAAAACCACTAAAATAAGGCAAGCTAAGAATGTTCTTAGGGGTTTCTTTCTCCATGTTACTTTCACTATAAAACTTTTTGTGGGTTTTGTTATAACAAACATCTAGTATATGTGAAGGATAACATAAATCTGTACTGAATTTGCATTGAAATGGTTCTCTATGTATTAAAACATCTAAGTAAGGGAGGCAATTTTCTTTTTCTAATCTAAAGTAGACTTAATGGATGGTACCTGGTTATTCAAATTAGAGAGTAAATCATTTACATCAATACCAGCAGGCAAAACAGCTAAAATATCGTCAACATATCTATGCCATGTACAAGTTTGATAGGATTGGTGATAAAGGTTGCCAACTGCCATACCAAATATTTGTTGGTAAAATGCGCCATTGAATATAAACTTACAATCACAAATGCACTACCTACAGAGTGAAATAATATGACTTACAGGTAGAGGTAATTCATGATGGATCAGTTCATTACTAAGATACTCTAAAATAGAATCTATAGGGACTTCAGTAAAAAGAGAACAAACATCAAAACTAACGAATCTATCAGTGGCGTAAAAAGTGATTTTGTTTAATTTATCAACTAAATCTAGCCAATTATAAGCGTGAGAATCGGAGATAGTTCCAAGTAACGGGGACAAGAGATTGGTAATATATTTCGAAAGTTTATGTGATATTGAGCCAACAGTAGCCTACTGATGATACGACTTACAAATAACTAACAAAAAATCCCCTTGATCAAGTCATAAAAAATTTCAACAGCACAGTGAAAAAAATCCTTAAAGATAAAAAAGAACTAATAGGTCAGTTTCAGTGAAATTTCCCTCGTTACCTTACTTGTACGGATTAGTAAAAACACACAAAGAAAATAATCCTAAGCGGCCTATTATCAGTACTGTTGGCTCAATATCATATAAACTTTCGAAATATATTACCAAACTCTTGTCCCCGTTACTTGGAACTATCTCCGATTCTCACGTATATAATTGTCTACATTTAGTTGATAAATTAAACAAAATCACTTTTTGCCCCACTGATAGATTCGTTAGTTTTGATGTTTGTTTTCTTTTTACTAAAGTCCCTATAGATTCTATTTTAGAGTATCTTAGTGATGAACTAATCCATCATGAATTACCTCTACCTGTTAGTCATATTATTTCACTCACTAAGTTGTGCATTTGTGATTGTAAGTTTATATTCAATGGTGCATTTTACCAACAAATATTTGATATGGCAATGGGCAACCCTTTATCCCCACTCCTCTCAAACTTGTATGTGGAATATTTTGAAAAATTACCTAATATCATTTATACTCCTTTAAAGTGGTATAGGTATGTTGACGATATTTTAGCTGTTTTGCCTGCTGGTATTGATGTAAATGATTTACTCTCTAATTTGAATAACCAGGTACCATCCATGAAGTTTACTTTAGAATTAGAAAAAGACAATTCCCTCCCTTTCTTAGATGTTTTAATACATAGAGAACCATTTCAATGCAAATTCAGTATTTATAGGAAACCAACCAACAACTTATGTCCATTTTATTCAGACCATCACCTTGACATCAAAATATAAATTTTTTCTTCTATGTTTTTACGAGCTTTGCGCATTGTCTGTCCCCAGTATTTGGATCAAGAAATTGAATACACAAGAAAAATGGGGACAGATTTATGTTATCCTTCACATATACTAGATGTTTGTTATAGCAAAACCCACAAAAAGTTTTATAGTGAAAGTAACATGGAGAAAGAACCCTAAGAACATTCTTAGCTTGCCTTATTTTAGTGGTTTTCAAAACATAAAATCTTAAAACCTTTTAATGTCAACCTTATTTTTTCCTATAATAACGCACAAAAAGAATGTTAACAAAAAATAGCCCTAAAGAAAGCAACAACATAATATATAAAATTCCATGTTTGGACTGCCCCTCTTTTTATATTGGTCAATCTAGCAAACATTTAAGCCGCTTTCACACCAAGGTGGCACGTCGCACGTGGCAAGTGGCAGGTGGTAAGTGGCAAGTGACGAGTGGCACGCGACAAACGTTTCAGGGTGGCAGTCCACTTAACAGCGCATAAGATGGCACCATCGGATGAGAAGGTTATTGTTGCTTTGATTGATGCTATAGTCGCCCGCAGAAGAAGAAAAAGGAAGAGGTAGTACTGGATACAACCGTATCTTAAAGATAATATAGAAGCTCACAGTGTTTATGCAGCTGCAAAGCAACTAGAGCTCGATGAAGAGAAGTTCCATGTTTTTTACCGAATGCGGAAAGAAACTTTTTGCCATCTGGTGATGAATAAAAAAAAATCCTGATTTTCAGTTCTTCAAAAGTCTTCTACCAGACGTGGCAGGCTCCAGTGGTTCACAGAAAAGACGTTTTAAAATAAAAGTATTGGAACTCATAGATGAAATATGTAATGAAGGGTCAGTTTCTCGATCATCTAGTGTCTCTGTATATTCACACTCGACAGACAGCTATCTGCAGCAGCATCCCGAAGCATATGACGTTATGGGTCAACAAGCAATGACAATGGAGCCTCAGAATCAAGACTGCTGCTCAGGATTTACTGTACTGTAAAGTTTGGTGTTTGTTAATCATGATGCATATGTGAGAACCTATTTTGTGAATAATAAAGTGTATTGGAAAGGTCATGACTATTGCTAACACCCTATGTTATGTTTTATATGTCCCCTTTTGGAACTCAGTGCTGAGTTATCGTTTTGGCTATAGTAGTAGTATTAGTAGTAGTAGTAGTAGTAGTAGTAGTAGTAGTAGTGATAATAATAATAATAATGATGATAATAATAATAATAATAATAATAATAATAATAATAATAATAATAATAATAATTAAATTGCAACGTATTTCCCGTCTATTACTTCGTGTCACTGTTTCAACCATATTTTTCAATTGCTGGAGACAATAATGATTTATCATCCCTTAGAAATGTGAGCAGTCGTTCCTGTACGCTCACACATTTCTGTAGTTAGTATCTTTGCGCTGCGTGTCCCTCTCATCAGGTACTGTTGTCTGTCACATGTGCTTGCGCTTGCGCAAGTCTGTCTAGTCTCTTGAAAACTAATCAACATGTGCCATACATCAAAAGTTTTCATTTTATTGTATATTTTTTATTAAAAAAATGTAATACTACATCGACTAATAATAAATTTGGAAGTGAAAGTTCCATTAAAGTTTGGCACCACAGCCCGGGGTGGCAAGTGGCACACTTAAAAAAAACGGACATGTTCAATGTCGGAGTGGCATGCAAGTCGCACGTGGCTCATGCGACGAGTCACGCCACCTCGGTGAGAAAGGTTTCATAGATTTCCTAATGTTCGTTTTCAAGTGGCGTGCTACGTGCCATGCCACGTGCGACGTGCCACCTTGGTGTGAAAGCGGCCTAGGTAGATGTACGCATTAAACAACCAACATAAGTATTCAGTCAAAATTGGACAAATATCCAATGCTATGTTCATTCATTTAAGAGAAAAATCTCGCAGGATAGATTGGACTGAAAGTTCAGTGATTGCCAGATCGAAAGAAATCTACTGGAGTCCGCTATTATCCAGCTTACTTCAGGTTGTAATTTTAACCTTAGCCCTGGCACGTATTATTTGGACCCCTGTATTAGAAAATGTTCGAGAATGACCTAAAAGATAAAATCACTGACTTAATTACAAATTAGTTACCTTATATATATTTTCTATGTAGTCGTATGTTTAATATAATTCTTTATTTGTAAAAATGTTCATCTTGCAAAAATTATATTATTGTTTACAAAAAAGAGAATTATTTTGTTGTACTAATATTTTTTGGGTGGTCAGTCACCGCCTTGTATAATCTTTTAATTGTCCTGTCCCTGCTTCTGAACGGTTGATCCTAATCCTTTGTAAAACCTCTTAAACATTTAACCCTGTTTTGGCAGTTCTAGTATTTCTTCATTTGTGTTGGATTCCAGGTACATATTTTCCTTTATAATCCCCATCTGTCATTTATATGAGCTTTCTTTGTAAACTTACTTTTATATTTCTTCAGTCTGCTAAGTAAAGGACGAAAGAGTCGAAAGGCCTCACAGCACTCCAGTGTTTCCCTTTTCTTTGTGGATTTTATCTTTATTTATACAGTATATATATACATATATATATATATATATATATATATATATATATATATATATATATATATATATATACATATATATATATGTATATATATATACATATATTGCTGCAATTTTAAAGCTGGGGTCTTGCTAGATAAATGGGGTATACTAGGATGATATGCAACTTACCTTAATTATCGCAAAAATCTGAACTCTGGCCATGGGGACAGCTAAAATTACAAACAACAAAATATGACTGGAAGGGCTACTTCAAGGGGGGAGTAATTAGATAAACTCTGGGGTTTAACTTAATTCAATTCATTTACAAAAGAAAACACATCAGAAGAATGGCAGCATAATTCTGGGTAATGAGGCGAGACCAAATGATGGGGAATTTCCAGGAGGGAATACAAATGGGTTGCCTGCTTCAAAAGTTGTTGATAACGAAGTAGCGAGGGCTTCTATGCACACAGGTGATACGCAGATCCACAGTGAAAACTCCTAATCTGTAATCGAAACACTTATGGTTACTCAACCAAAACCAGTACTTTAATGAGGGAATCAAGTAATTGCATAGAGGATGCCTAGACTGAACTCAATTCTAGTGACTTGAACATCATACGATTGCATTTCACTTCTCGTAAATGATTTGCAAATTAAACAAAACAAAATATAAAGCAATGCAGGTCTCACTGTAATTATATCGCACTATGAAAAGAAAGGAACATAGTTGGAGGAGAGTAGGGAACATGGCTGATGAAAAACCTTAAATCCTGATACATTACATCTTGTTATGAGCTGAAGTTCACTTCTTATGAGGGCCAGCGAGGGGGAGGGCAAGTGCATTAATTCACAACAAAAGTTACTCTGGATACTGCCAGCCACGTGTCAAAAATAGGCAGTTGACAGAGCAAGGTATGGAGCTCTGGAGCTCATGGTGCCGCTGACAATTCTGAGAGCAAGCTCCTCTCTCCAAGGCTCTTTATAGGTTTGGAAGCCATGGCTTTCTCTTCCTGGATGGCGTTGTGATCACTCTGCCCACTTGGAACCGCAGGCAGCATGGTCAGCCCGCCAGCTGACCTGCCTCGGGTGACGATTAGCTCTGATCGGGTCCGCACCTGGAATTAAGGGATTTCCGACAGCACTTTGGACAAGAAAGGGGTTAAAGGGGTTTCCCCCAAAGGCAATGGTGAGAGGTTGTAGGGGTGAATTTGTTTACAGTGAATAATAGTAAGTCAACCTTATTGAAAGACTTAGTCCTTTTACTTTAAAACGGTCTGAACTGCTCTATGGGCTTTGTTTTTGGGGCAGCCCTTAAAGTTTGAGGATCCATGGCCCTCCTTGCTGCAATCTCTGCAAGTTACCTGGCTAAAATCTACCCTAGGTCTTCCTCCCTGCTAGGTAGAGTGTTTGTAACCATTTGCCCAGGGACCATGAGTGGGTTTGCCCTGTGCGGCACCAGTTTGGGTGTTTGCTGGCTGGTTCACAGCCCTCAAGAGGCACTGTTCCGTGGGGTGCCCAATTCTTTTGCAATGTCCACACACTGGTTTCTCTGGGGCTTGCCCATGTTTGAGAGGGGGCTGAGAGTTGGATGAGGAAGGCGAATTAAGATGAGAATGATTGGTGTCCCAGGTGTCAGCCCAGCGACAGCACTCAACCACTGTCTTAGGTGCCTTTTCACATAGATGGTGGCAAGAGCTGGCAGGGTATAAAATAAGAAGTCCTCAAGCTGGAAGAGTTCGAGGATGTCCTCGACACTAGTGACTTTGAGAGACTCTAGCCATTGTTTTAAGGCCTGGGTCTTTTTAAAATCCACTCAGACCAGGTTTGGCCTGATTCTTTGGGCATTTTTCTTCATTTTTTCCTCCAATGGTCGGGAGTTATTTTATAATGGCTTGGCAGACAAGGGCAAGATTTCCTTGATCCTCAGGAGGGAGAGCATTGAAGGCAATGGCACCTTTCCCTTCAAGTTGCCGTCCTAAGACCAGAGACACTTCTTCAGTAGAGGGCTGATAGGTTGTCAGGACCTTTTCAGTACAGTCAAGCCAGGCCTCAGGCTCGGCTTCGTCCCATTTTCTGCTGAGGGTTGAATGTGGTGAGGGCGTTGTGGGTGTTGCGCATGCCCTGAGCCACCCTTGCAAGCTGAAGAGCTCTTTCTTTCTTCCTCTCCTGTCTTTCTTTCTACTTCTCATGTCTTTCTGCCTCTTCTCGTTTCTCCTGGGCTATTCTTTCTTTCTCCTTCTCTTGTCTCTCTGCCTCTTCTCATTTCTCTTGGGCTATTCTTTCTTTCTCCTTCTCTTGTCTTTCTGCCTCTTCTCGTTTCTCCTGGGCTATTCTTTCTTTCTCCTTCTCTTGTCTTTTCTGCCTCTTCTTGTTTCTCCTGAGCTATTCTTTCTTTCTCTTTCTTTTGTCTTTCTACCTCTTCTCGTTTCTCCCAGGCTATTCTTTCTGCCTCTCTTTCCGCCTTGGCATAATCTACTCTCTCTTGGACCCAATCTCTCAGGGCTTGTCCTGACAGTCCCATGTCCTTTCCAGTGGACATGTAGAACTTGAAGTCGTCATTCTGCTGGGCTCTGGATGTCGTAGACATCTTTAGGTAATCAATATGTCTGAAAAGACTCAAGTTTGTTCATGATGAACTGGTTTCAGCATGTCTGAATAAGACCTAGTTTGTTCATGATGAATGAATTTTAATATGTCTGCATAAAACTTTGTTTGTTCATGATGAACGAATTTTAATGTCTGAATAAGACTTAGTTTGTTCGTGATGAACAAATTGTAATATGTCTGCGTAAGACTTAGTTTGTTAGTGATGAACGAATTTTAATTATGTCTGAATAAGACTTAGTTTGTTTGTGATGAACGAATTTTAATGTTTGAATAAGACTTAGTTTATTAGTGATGAACAAATTTTAATATGTCTGAATACGACTTGGTTTGTTTGTGATGAATGAATTTTTAATATGTCTTGAAAGACGTAACTTGGATTTTATGTCAGCACAGACTTGGCTGGTGATAGCTTGAAATTAAGGCATTCCGGGGAATGAGGGTTTGTGTGTGTTGAACGCGGTTAATTGGGTTCCTGAGAACTTAGGGTTTGTGCTAAATGAGCGATTTGGGGTTTCGTAAGACTCAAGATGTTGTTCTAATGAACTAGTTCACTATGTCTAAAAAGACTTAAGGTTGTTCTAATGAACTGGAATAATCAGCCCTGTAAGGACTTGGATGTATGTGAAATACACGAATATAAAATCTCGAAATGGACTTGGTTTTTTTAGTACAAGGTTTAACACAAGCCTTAAATAATGATTTCCAGAGAATTGTCAGAGCTGGCGGAATTAAAATAACAGGCTTATTTAGAATTGGATACCGCTTAATATGCTTTTTAATTTTTACTTGCTCACATAAATAGTTACAGTGCCTGAAGGAATGCTTATGCTGTCGGTGGCAGCAAATGTTGTAAAATTGTTCTGGGCAAATGGGAAGCGGTAGCTTTGAGAAATTTGCAATTAAATGCGAGAGAAACAATGTAGCTGGCTCCCCGGCTAAGAGGGAGAGAAAAAAATATGCATAAAATGCAACAAGAAAAGAATGTGCTTATTTCAAGAGCGCGAAGTTAAAACTCAGTAGAATATGACAAGTACACAAAAAAAAAAATTCTTAGTTTACCATGCACGGGCAGATTTCCTACCAATGAAATCTCACTTGCTTAAGGGAAAGGAAAAAGAAACATTTATGTTATTCTAGAGACCTGATTTTGTTTACTTTAGCAATCCCTTTGGACAGGGGACAGTTCAGCACGTGCGCGTGAAGAGAAACAACCAACAAATACAGCGAACAAATACAATGCAGTCTGGCTTAGCTGACACCTGGCCAAGCAAAGCTTTGGCAAATTTTAATGAAAACAACGATAAATTTTGGAGATTTTCCTCTCTTCTGGGGGAATGAATGAATAGATGTTTCCTTTTTTTCTCACGGCTTGTTTATTGGAAAAATTTGAATGGAATGGAACTTACCATGTGTGTTTCTTTTATAGAAGGAATTTAAACAAATGCGAGTACTAACCACGATTTTCGGCTCGCATGTCCTGAGCAAATTTTTACGGATTTATGAGATTTATTCAGTAAAGAAGAATAATATCTTTGCCTAGCAAATTCCTAACCTCTACGAGAGAGAGAGAGAGAGAGAGAGAGAGAGAGAGAGAGAGAGAGAGAGAGAGAGAGAGTAAAATATCCTGTCTCCAGCGATACGAAAATTGCTGGACTGGGTTAGCCCACGTGGCTGTAATGTGTGCCTAGCTAGTATTTCGGGACTTTCAAATTGTCCTTATCACGTGGACGAAGGAATAAGAGGCATTATTCCTTTTATTAACTCTTCACTGAGTGTGGCTCACTACCTTCTTATTTTTAAAACATGCAGCTAACATGCAATAGCACAAAATCTTGTGTAAGGGTTAATAACTCTCTCTTCTTTATAAATGGGATGCATGCACATGTTCTAACAATTCCTAACTCTATTTCAGCCACGATTTTGTTCGTGCCTAACAAAAAATAAACATAATAACACGACACTCAATGTGGAAATGGATCACTTGTGCGCTTATAGGGGAATTTACGCTAATTAAGGTTTGTTTCTTGTCTCGCATTCAGTGCTTAGCTGACAACTGCATGTTGCCAAAAGGGGTAAGGACACAATCTGTGATGTTGCAGATTATGAGATCTTAGGCAATAAGGTCGCTAGTGTTGTAATTTTAAAGCTGGGGTCTTGCTAGATAAACGGGGTATACTAGGATGATACGCAACTTACCTTAATTACCGCAAAAATCTGGACTCTTGCCTTGAGAACAGCTAAAATTGCAAACAACAAAATATGCCTGGAAAGGCTACTTCAAGGGGGAAGTGATTAGATAAACTCTGGGGTTTAACTTAATTCATTATATTTACAAAAGAAAGCACATCAGAAGAATGGTAGCATAATTCTGGGATAATGATGCGAAAGCAGATGATGAGGAATTTCCAGGAGGGAATACAAATGGGTTGCCCACTTCAAAAGTTGTTGATAATAAAGTAGAGAGGACCGCTATGCACACACATGATACGCAGATCCACAGTGAACACTCCCCACCTGTAATCGAAACACTTATGGTTACTCAACCGAAACTAGTACTGTAATGAGGGAATCGAGGAATTGCATAGAAAATGCCTAGACTGAACTTGATTCCAGTGACTCGAACATCATACGATTACGTTACACTTCTCGTAAATGCTTTGCAAATTAAACAGCACAAAATATAAAGCAATACAGGTCTCACTGTAATTATATCGCACTGTGAAAAGAAAGGAACATAGTTGGAAGAGAATAGGGAACGTGGCTGACGAAAAACCTTAAATCCTGGTACATTACATCTTGTTATGAGCTGAAGTTCTCTTCTTATGCGGGCCAGCAAGGGGGACAAGCGAATTAATTCATAACAAAAATTACTTTGGATACTGCCAGCCACATGTCTAAAATTGGCAGTTGATAGAGCAAGGTATGGAGCTCTGGAGTCCGTGGTGCCGCCGACAATTCTGAGAGCAGGCTCCTCTCTTCAGAGCTCTTTATAGCTTTGGAAGTTACGGCTTTCTCTTCCTAGATGGCGTTGTGATCACTCTGCCCACTTGGACCTGCAGGCAGCATGGTTCCGATTTCAAAATGGTGGAACGTACGTGGTCAGCCTGCCAGCTTAACCTGCCTTGGATGACAATTAGCTCTGGTTGGGTCTGCGCCTGGAATTAAGGGATTTCCGACAGCACTTTGGACAAGAAGGGGGTTAAAGGGGTTTTCCCCCCCAAAAGGCAGTGGTGAGAGGTTATAGGGGCAAATTTGTTTACAGTGAATAATGCTAAATTGGCCTTATTGAATGGCTTAATCCTTTTACTTTAAATTATTGCATGAAAGATAGTGTAGGAGGGAATATTCTTAATAATATATATATATATATATATATATATATATATATATACATATATATATATATATATATATATATATATATATATATATATATATATATATATATATATATATATATATATATATATCACACAAGTGCACGTGCACACACACACACACACACACACATATATATATATATATATATATATATATATATATATATATATATATATATATATATATATATATATATATATATATATTTTTACGTTTTCCGTGGTTTAGTTTGAAATATGCTCTGTGAGACAGGTAGCAACAATTTAAGGTAAGTAGCCTTGTGATTCTGACTTGGTAGGTGCAGGAAAATGTAAAAAAAGAAAACAAAGAGAATTTCATATGACATGAGGCTCTTGTTACTGAGGAAATATTACGTAAAACACGTGGGCACATTTAAAGGGTGTATTTATAAATGACGTGTTGAAATGCAGGAAGAAGAACTCAATGAATGAAACTAAATTCCAGACACAGTCGGCTTCCACGAAGAGGTCCCTCTGAAATGAGAGATAAGCATTATCGCCAGTAATGAAAATAGACAAAAGAATAATGAATTCAAGCTACTGAGGAGTGCCAAAGGTAATAAAATTAATACTGCCGATGCAAGGCGCACGGACGATGAACAAGGGAGATTTCTGGCTTTCTCTTTAAGAAAATATTACGAGACAAAGCGTGACTGAAATGGGGCTCTTCCAGGGCACTTTACCTTAGCAGACTTTCCGGTAGCGTAGAAGGCGATCCGTGGATGACTTGCGATTTCCAGGGCGAGTTTCTTCCACGTGGTGAGATGCAAGGGCTTCCGTAAAGGGGGCAAGGCGATGGGGACTCCTCGAAACTCCAAGCAATGGCGTGTGGGCTCGAGGAATGCGATTAGAAGAGACACGGAGTATGCTTGAAGGGCCACGTGGTTAGGATGCAAGGGCATCGATGGGGCCAGGTGTTGAGGACGTCTTCATTCCATATCTTCCAGCCAGCGTGTGTGTGTCGACCTCGTGGGTTTCTGCTTTATCCTCACCATATGGGGCAGAATCCACCACAGATCTTTGACTCATTGCACCTGCCTGCCGCCGAGGTTTTGGCCTGTGGAAACACCCAAGCCAGATTACTTTTGCCTGAAGGAAAGATCTTTATCAAGAAATGGGCGCCTTTAATCTTTTAACCCTTGTTTTAGAGTCGATAGACAGATGGTCTATCGATCGGCCCATTGGCAGTAAATGAACAACCAACAACAACAAAGGAGGGGAGGGAGGCAATTTGCTAGCGAATTCTTGCTAATCATAATACCTCCCCATACAAGATGATGTACATACCTCCTTCGGGTGTGTACATCGATATTCAAGAATGAGCGGCAAATGCTTTACGTTACTCTACATTCTGCCTTGCAATGAACTTTACTACTAAGAGGTTTTATGAAGCTGTGACATTACTTTTAATAACACATTGGGACAATTTTTCGTTAACAGAACGCAAAAGTGATTTAAACACTTGCAAAAGAATAATTACTTTAGATTTGGTTACCGCAAGTAACTTTATAATGTGACTCGAGCAATTGTGAATTAATTAAGATTATAGGACCACGTATATGAGGCTATGGCCAACAAATGAAAAGAAATGGTTATTGATCAAGAATTAAAATACACGGTTACTTAATTTTAGATAAAATGCATGCGGTTAGTACAATCTGCCTTGAAGAGGCTGTGTAAATGAAAACAGCGTTTATTTTTGTAAATGACATCCCCTTTTGCGATACTGTAATGACTATACAAATTCGCATTGATAATTTATCTTCGTTTTAACGTGCTTTGCTCAGCTATCGTTGCGCGTGAGCTGAGATGACCCACACGGGAATTTGACAGTCGGTAATGCGGGCGAGGAAGTAATCATGAGTTTTAATTTGCTAACATAAACTACGCTATTTATCAAAATCCACACTGCACCCACTCCAGTACTCATGTTATGGCAGGCGAGCAGACAAAAGATGTGGGGTCTTATAATGGAAGGGAAAAAGGATAATAACAAAGGAAAATTACCAGACATTACGAATGAAACTTGACATATGAAGGCGGGACCGTCCCTCAAGCTTACAAAAGGGCATTTAAATCACAAGGGCAAAGAAGTTTGTATTTCATGATTCATTAAAATTAAAAGATAAATAAATGACTAAAAGAAGTAAATGATATTGCTTGAAGAACTAAGGGAAAAAGGTAGGATTTTTATTGTGTTAGGCAGGAATTTATCGTCTTGCCTGCAAATTATGGCGGACTATCACACTTCAGTCCCAGAGGCGAGGAAAGTGCACCGAAGGCGTGACTCCCTTCAGAGGAGGATGACACACGCGATTGCCTTGGAAAGGTATGGCGCAGGGCGGTGCCACTTCTCACTCTATTATTCTTAGCAGTTGCCATTGTGTGGGAATGGTATCCCGTATTTAATTGCCTCTTGTGAGATAATTTAAGGAAGATTAATAGAAGGTGATAAGAGATAGCAGTTCCTGAGAGCGAGAGGAGAAGATAGTGGAGAGGGCCTGACATTCGCCCTTCTGGATTAAGGGTGCCAGACCTTCGAAAGATGAAATGGTACTTTGCTAGTGCCGTAGGGGCTCTGGGCTCTTTGTAAACTACCTGGAAATTCCCGCGTCCGGCTGGTAATTTTAGCCTCGGAAACCTTTCTCAATGGGACAGTCGTCCTCGGCCAGAAGCGGGCGCGGCGGGGCGGCCGCGGAGTACCACCTGGGCCTGCTGCTGCGGCTGACGCAGAGGCGGTCGTGCTGGTTCTACCATAAATCCACGTCGCAGCTCTTGTAGTTCATCGGCCAAAGGGAGATATGGCAGAATCCTGACTTGCAATTGCGTCGGCAGCGGGCTGAGGCAGAGAGGAGGCCAGTCGGGGCGGCGTGAGGCGGCTCATGAGTATCAATGACCAGCTCAGGCATGGGTTGCGAGGGCGCACCTGCAGGTGAGCTTCGCGGTGGTCGAAGGAACGTCTCTGACTGACGCTGGTAAGCGGTGCCAGGCCGGGAGAGAGGGTCTGGTTGGATCCGTGAATGGAGATAGGCCTAGCGGCTCTGGGCGCTGGCACAAGGGAAAGTCAGAGCGCTATCAGAGGTTTCTTGGGCTCGTCGGTCAGGACGGACGAGCTGGCCCACTGCTCGGGGGCATGCAAGTGGCACGGCAGAAATTTGGCATCTCTGAAGGAGATCTGATTGGGAACCCTGGCACTGGCACTGGGGCAGGGCAGGCGCCTGGGATTGGATCGGGAACCGATCAGAGAGCCACTGTACATCATGCTCAGGTGGCACTGGTGAGACTGCACGTCCTCCTGGTGCCCAGGGGCGCCAGTCTTACAGGTGAGGGAGAAGCGGAGAATTACTCGCGCCCGGCGAAATGATTCGGGGAATGTGGACCCCTAGATAGTCGGCGTGATTTCGGCGGGACTGAAAGTCCTGTCCCAGGATGGCGTCATAGCTATCCGAGATGACGCTACTGCAAGATTGCAAATTTTAGTTGGTGAGAGTCTTGTGACTCTCGAATTGGACCGTAGGGAGTATCATTTTAAATTGATTTATTCCCTCGATCGTGACGAGTTTTAGTCTAATGACGATAGCTCCGTGAGAACTCTGTCCCACTCCGGATGAGGAGATTTGTGCACCGAGTCCTCGAAAGCAGTGACTCGTGGCGGGCTCGCTACCTCGTGGAGGGAGCCACGTATACAGGCCCTTGGCGGGGAGGCCTAATGACTGAGAAGTCTGTAATGACCAAAGCGACCCAATTGAGTATTTGATTTATTATTCGCGCGTCAGGCATTTTGCCCATGCGATGATGGCCATAAACCTTGCACGCCGTGCAAAGGTCTGCTAAAGTCTTTCAGCGCTGCCCCTGTGGGCGCAGGCGCGTTATTTGTCAATTTTCGGGAAGATAGAGGCGGTTTCTTGTTCCGGCACTGTTGGAAGGAATGCCCGTTTCTTGCAATAATGGCAAGTTAGGGGCTTGCCGGGTCCCATTTTGTGGAATTGAACCTCCGAGAGAGCGAGAGATTTATTTTCCGCCCATGGATCCTTCTTGAGGGTGGTGAGTTTCCCCACATATCTGCTATTCGGCAACACTCGTTAGCAGGAAGGTGTTGCTGAAATTTCCACTATGAGTGGCGAGGGCAGGAGGGGCGTAATGGCGCGGGAAATGCTCGAATTTAAACCGCTCAGTACCTAGAAAGCGCGGTGATGGTGGCTCCTTCGGAATCAAGCCATTTTGTCTGCGCCGGCGCTCAGATAGTCGCCCAATCGGACCAGGTCTGGCCTGCTTCTCTGGGCTGCTCTCCAGCGTCCTCCACCGCTCGGGGTAATCTGCAATGCGCCTTAAGTAACTGCTTGGCGTCTGGCTTCCAATTCCCGATCGTCTCTGCAGGGAAAGAGCGTGGTAGGCAGAGACCACTTTCGCCCAGAATTAGTGAGAACAAGGAGAGTTCGGCAGAGGAGATGCAGCACTCCAGGATTTCGTTGAGCCCGCCTAAACCATACTTCAGGCTCGGACTCGTCCATTTTGGCATGAGCAGTGGAGAAACGGCTGAGGGCACTCATTCCCAGCGGCTTGAGGCGAGGAGATGGCGTGCTGTCGTTCTAGCACCTGGAGCTCATGGGCGCGTTCTCTCTCTCTCTCCTGCTCTTGGGCAATTCTGTCTCTCTCTCTCTCCTCGTTCTCTCCTCTCGTTGTTCTTGAGCAGTTACGTTTCCCTCTCTCTCTCTGCACGTTCTTTTTCCTTCTCTCGCTCTTGGAGCAACTCGTTCTCTCTCTCTCCTCCTCACGTTCTTTATCCTTCTCCTGCTCTTGGGCAATTCTTGCCTCTCTCTCTCCTCCTCGTTCTCTTGCTCTCAGCCTTGGCATCGTCCCTTTCGCTCTTGAACCCACATGCTCTCAGATCTTGCCCGATAGTCCCATGTCCTTCCCAGCGGACATGTAGAATTTGAAAATCCTCGTTTTGTTGGGCTCTGGTATTAGCCATCTTGGAATAATGGGTATAGGATATGTCTGAGAAGACTCAGGTTGTCTGAAAAGACTCAATTGCAGGAATCTGAAACACTCAATTATTTCGGACTGCGAGAGAATGGATCTGTCGAATAAGACGGTTGATTAGTAAGTCTGGGAGACTTTGTTAAATTGGATGTCTAGGAAAGAGCGTGGTTGTTCTTGGCGAACGAAGTCTAATATCGTCTCGGAGAAGGCGTAGTTGGATTTTGTCGCGCTCGGGACTAGGCCGGCTGGCGTGAAGTTAAGAGTTGTTCTAGCAGGCTAGAATGATCAGTCCGTGGGGGCTTAGATGTGTGAACTACACTGTATAATGTCTCAAGGACTTAATTTTGGTTCCGCGGGAATAGAAATTACTCGCCACGTCTGACGTAGAATTTTTTGTGTATGAGTCTCTGAGCTGGGGTTTGGAGAATTCTGTACGTGCGTGATAGAGATTTAGGAGTCTCTAAGGACTGGAGATTTGGAGAATTCTGCATACGTCACGGCTGTAGAATTTTGGAGTCTCTGAGGACTGGAATTTGGAGAATTCTCACCACGTCGGCGTAGAATTTTAGGAGTCTCTGAGGACTGGGATTTGGGAGGAAATTCTCGCCACGTCGACGTAGAGAATTTAAATTCTGAGGGACTGAAATTTGGAGAAATTCTCTTCCACGTCTGGCGTAAATTTTAGGAGTCACTTAGGACTTGGAATTTGTGGAATTTGGAGGAATTCTCACTTCACGTCACGGCGTAAATTTTAGGAGTCTCTGAGCTGAATTTGGAGAAATTCTCATACATGCGACGTAAATTTTAGTCTCTGAGGACTGTTTGGAGAATTCTCGCCGCGTCGTGATTTTAGGAGTCACTTAGGACTTGGGATTGTGGAATTTGGAGGAATTCTCATGCGTGCGTAGAGATTTTAGGAGTCTCTGAGGACTGGGTGGAGAGAATTCTCGCCACGTCTGATAGATTTTAAGTCTCTGAGGACTGGGATTTGGAGAGAGATTACCGCCACACGTGCGGCGTAAATTTTAGGGTACCAGGACTTGGAATTTGTGGATTGCGGAGGAATTCTCGCCCATGCGACGTAGAATTTTAAGTCACTTAGGACTTGGAATTACGATTCGTCCCTTAGGACTTAGGAAATTACTAGCAGAAACCAAAGAAAAATGAAATGAATGGCCTGCGGGCATGGGCGGGTTGGGAGTGCGGTCGTCTGGCCAACACCGGAGTTATTTTTAGATTCTGTGTGAATGAACCCGTATATGTATGGGCCGTCTGGGTTCAGGGAATTTTCCAGTGATCTGAGAGGATAACAATACAACGGCCTAGTAATTTTCCCTATAGCCCAGGTTAAATTTGCTTTCCTAACACCTAGCTCGAATTCTAACTACACTGAGAGAATTTTCAGCAGTAAGCTGACAAATGGAAATTGTCCATTAAAATTTATTACAGCGCCTAAATAACCAGTTCGCTATTCCGAAATCACAGTAAAGTTATCTGATAAAAGTTATCACAGAGGAATTTCTTCCTTTTATTCCTCGAAACAAGGATATGGCAAAGGATTTTAACACAGAGGAATTTCGCACTATTCCTCCAGAAACAAAGGATAGTTAGCATTAGTTGTTCCTAACTACCTATCCTGAAAGGCATGCATTACTTAGATCTAATGCAGTGGTTCTTTTCTCTCGAGTGATTACATGCCGTCCTATTTCTAGTCCTAAGACAGTCACGATTGTAAAAGGTTTGCTAAGATAAACACATTGCCCGTGGAATTTTCTGGATCTGTGTGCTGGTTTTACAAAGGTTCATCAATTATCTCGTACCCAACTTAGCTTTGCTAATAGCTGATCTACAGCGATTACAAATGCAATAAAACAACACTAGAGGAACTGCAACTGCAAAAACGAGATCTATATGGCGAATTAGCCATTTTTACGTTTCCGTGGTTTAGTTTGAAATATGCTCTGTGAGACAGGTAGCAACAATTTAAGGTAATTTAGCCTTGTGATTCTGACTTCGTAGGTACGGGAAAACGTAAAAAAAAAGAGGAAAACAAAGGAGAATTTCATATGAGCTTAGGGCTCTTGTTACTGAGGGAAATATTACGTAAAACACGTGGGCACATTTAAAGGAGTGTATTTACATAAATGACATTAGTACGGGAAAGAGGAACTCAGTAAGATTGAATGAAACTGAAATTCCAGACACAGTCAGCTTCCACAGAAGAGTCCCTCTGAAATAGAGAGATAAGCATTATCGCCAGTAATGAAAATGAACAAAAGAATAATGAATTCAGAAAGCTGCACTGAGGTGCAAAGGGTAATAAAAAATTAATACTGCCTTGATGCAGAGCGCACGGACGATGAACAAAGGAGATTTCTGGCTTTCTCTTTAGAAAATGATACGAGACAAAGCGTGACTGAAATGGGGCTCTTCCAGGGCACTTTACCTTGCAGACTTTCGAGCGCGTAGAGGCAGTCCGTGGATGACTTGCGATTTCGGCCGAGTTTCTTCACGTGGTGAGATGCAAGAGCTTCCGTAAGGGGCAAGGCGATGGGGACTCCTCGAAACTCCCAAGCAATGGGCGTGTGGGCTCGAGAATACAGTCGAAGAGCGAGGGAGTATGCTTTTGAAGAAAGGCCACATGGATTTGCAGGATGCAGAGAACTCGATGAGACTATGAGTGTTGAGGCGTCTTCATTCCATATTTTCCAGCCAGCGTGTGTGTGTCGACCTCGTGGGTTTTCTGCTTTTATCCTCCTATGGGGCAGGCGTCCACCAGATGCTGACTCATTGCCTGCTGCACCAGAGGTTTTAGCCTGTAGGGCTGCCAAGCCAGATTACTTTTGCCTCGAAGAGGAAAGATCTTTATCAAAATGAGCGCCTTTAATCTTTTAACCCTTGTTTTTAGAGTCGATAGACAGATGGTCTATCGTCGGCGGCTGGCAGTAAATGAACAATCAACAACAACAAAGGAGGAGAGCAATTTGCTAGCGAATTCTTGCTAATCATAATAATATATATATATATATATATATATATATATATATATATATATATATATATATATATATATATATCCAAGTAAACTGATTCGACTCAGGATACAATCTCGAAGTCAAAGGGAAAGGGTACCATTGTTACAATTAGTTTATTATGCCGACGTTTCACGATATTTGCTTTCGTCGCATTTTTAAGACTGCAATGATTAAAAAATCTTCTTACAAAAAGTCACATTAAAACATCAATATATACATATAAGTTATAAGACAAATAAAAACAGGGAGATTAGGCACAGGACATACCTAAACCGCAGAGGTAATAAGACTATAAAAACATTACTTTTCTCAATAACTCAGGAAGAGAAGAAAGGACGAGAGAAGAAAAACATAAACAAAAGGTTAAGCGATGAACAACTGGGCAGAGGTTGTTTGAGTATTTAGTGTTGGGATCGTCTTCTTTATAATAATAGATAGATTCAAGTATATTGAGGTCATCTTCTTTTGGGCTTGTCCTATCATAGAAAAATCTTTATAATTAATATCAGTTTTGCACATTTTTACATGATTCCCCATGTTTGAGTGCTCTGAATTAGAAAGTTTACATCCAGTTCTGTAACTTACACCCTTATGGGAATCTATGCGAATCCGTAGTACCCTCGTCGTGCATCCGACGTAAATCCCACGATCACATCCTGGGCAAACATATTTGTAAACGATGTTCGGAGACAAGAGATGACTAAGACGATCCTTAAAATTAAATAGCGATCCGATTGTGCGTGGATTCTTGGGTATAAGGGAAAATTTGCTTACAATTTCATTTTCGGTACAGTTGTGATGGTGGGAGTTGGATTCATTCTGGCATTCAACATCCTACCATCACAACTGTACCGAAAATGAAAATGTATGCAAATTTTCCCTACCTAAATGACAACACCTTTAGGAAGAAATGTCTTGCCATATTCCAAAGAACGTTTTCAGCTGTAGACCTGAAACTTATACCCAAGAATCCACGCACAATCGGATCGCTATTAAATTCAAGGATCGTCTTAGCCATCTCATGTCTTCGAACATCGTTTACAAATATGCACATTCTTCTTCTTTGCCACAGTTTGAATTCATTGTTTTCCTCCTCTCAAACTTCCATCATTCATGGCTTTAAAGACTTCTCTAATGGTAGTTCATTAAGAGAACAATGTATCCGAAGGTGTGTATCATTCTTCTAGGACCCACTTATTTGCATCCTGCAAACGTTTTAGTATCTGAGACATTTTTATTTGCATTTTGTCCTAAATATGGGCATCTGAGAGAAACTTCTTTGCAACATTGCCTCCTATATACCTTAACACACCCTTTTTATATAATGGCAGTAGTTGTGTTTTCTGAGTTGTCCTTTGCCCAAGCAATTTTACTGTATGTATTCTATCCATCTTGTCACTTTCTCTTTCAAAATCGAAATCCTTGTATTTTGCTTAAATAAAAGATTTGTTATGCATATTTCCAGAGCTAGTTCACGCTCATCATGGCAGCCTTTTGAGAGACTAATTCATTAGACAAGCATTCGCTGTTTTCATCTTTTAGCTCTAAGTAACCTGTCGACTCATCTTCCTTTTCAACCTGATCTGAAATACTCAGCATTAAGATGATCATATGGTCACCCTTTTGCTAGCGCAGCCAAAAAATGCTCCAAAAAATACTGATTCCGTCTTTTGGTCATTATGGGATTCTTTCAACATTTGAAGGAGTCCTATAAGTGACTGATATGATCCCTTTCTGAAGTTTATAGAGGGTTCTTGTTTTCTTGAGTGTTTTCCTGACAAGTAGATGTATTTCTATTTCCTTTGTCTGTTTTATTTGCCTCCAGGCTTCACAGGAATGAATCATCATCTGCGAAATAACCACCTGTTTGTGTGAACCCCAAAGTCACTGAAAGTGTTTTAATCACCCCTCATTGAGTCAAACTCTTGATTTCAAACAACATAAACTCACTGTGTTTCATAACGTACTGGAATATCAGAACGACTTCATAACGATATATATATATATATATATATATATATATATATATATATATATATATATATATATATATATATATATATATATATATATATATATATATATATATATATATATATATGTATATATATATATATATATATATATATAAATGTGTATATGTGTGTGTGTATGTGTGTGTTTGTGTGTGTATGCATATATATTTTTTCTGACTCACATCAGGATCGAACCCAGGTCTTTAGTTGAAAGGCAAGGACGCTGCCAACAAAGCCACACATATCATAAAAGACGTTGGAATCTAAGTAGTCTGTCCCTAAGGCTTTACCTGGGCAGGCTAACTACCTCGCATACCAGGGCGGTTTCCTTAACTTCCCAACTTAGAAGTGACCCAATTGACGACATTTCATTCTGATGTGAGTCAGCAATTTATTTCTGTACAACACGTGATTGTGTGTTGATTATTTCTATCATATTCACCCAGCAAGGATAACTCGAATGTCGGGATGTTGGGGAAAACACGCTGGTATGCGAGGCAGTTAGCCTGCCCAGGTAAATCCTTAGGAACAGTGGTACTTAGGTTTCATCTTCTTTTATGACTTGTGTGGCTTTGTTAGCAGCAAACTTGCCTTTCAACTGAAAGACCTGGGTTCGATCCTGAAGTGATTCAGAAATTCATTTCTGCTCCAAACGTGATTGTGGGTTGATTTTATACACACACATTATATATATATATATATATATATATATATATATATATATATATATATATATATATATATATATATATATAAATTATAAACCACAATGCCCTCTTAACTGTGTGTGTGATTTCTTCACATTTTGGCAACGCTTGTCGCTGCTGAGACAAGTTCCAAATCAAGAAATAAATGAAGTTATTCTTATGCACAACCGAGATTCGATCTTGGTTAGTAACGATGGGTCTATTCCAGCTCTAGTAATCGTACCGGAATTTGACAGATATACGTATGTGTGGGCAGGAATAGACACATACCTTCTTCATGGCATGGTAACTATCACTACCTTGTTTCGTAACCCGGAACCGAGATCGAACATCGGCCAGACATCAGAATAACTTCATTTCATCATTGATTTGGAATTAGGCTTGATTGTGACGGGCATTTCCAATTAGTGAAAAAATCGAGAAGTAAAGAGGCCATTGCGGTTAATAAAATTATATATGTATCTGGTAAAAAGAGACCAGCAGATTATACACACACAATATATATATATATATAAATATATATATATATATATATATATATATATATATATATATATATATATATATATGGTATATATATATATATATATTATATATATATATATATATATAAATATATATATATATATATATATATATATATATATATATATATATATATATATATATATATATATATATATATATATATATATATATATATATATCAATGAGGAGGACATAAAGCCTTGCTAAAAAGGATCAATTTATTCCCGACGTTTCGTAATGTCTTCATTACATTTTCGAGGGCTGTACAAAATAAATAACATAAATTAATTCTGTTTTAACAATCCTCCACAGGGCTCTAACGCTAACCTCTGATTGGTTTCTATTCCCAGATGAGATCGTCTTTTTATGTAAATATTTTAACGAAAACTGCTTCCCGTCTGAAATGGTCTTCAAGATACTTCGCACGCTTCTAGACAAGTACTTCTCCCTCAAGCCCACACTTTATAATGTTCCTAAATTGAATTTTTATGCTAAATTTCCATTTTTATTTGATGATACTTTTAGAAAAATCTTTCTGCAACATATCCAAAATAAGTTTGGAACCATTAAGGTCCACCTGATACCTGTCAGTCCTCTTACCATCGGGTCGTTATTGTAAGTACAAAGATCGTTTATGCCTTTATACGTGTCCTATATGTAATTTAGGAACTTATATTGGATCCACCAGGAGGCCTCTGTAGGTACGCATAGACTCTCATCGTGGCAGTAAAATTACAAACCCAGAGTTTTCTAATATTAGAAATCATTCTAGAATGTGTAAAACTTCTATTGAAAATAAGGATTTTCCAGTTTTAGGGCGACTTCCAGCAGCCATGAATTAACAATTTTAGAATCGTTAATGATTAAATGACTCGTCCCCTTGTTAAACAGCCAAACCTCTGCCGGCACACTATGCATCATGATGCGCGCAGTGTTGAATGGATGTGTTGAAAAACCGGTTTTTCAACTCGACGCTGCATCACAAGAGTGTTGATGGGCCGGACCGATTTCATGTGGCTGCGCAGTGATGCATTTGCACTCGGAGTTGGAGGACGTCTCCGCAGCACATTCGCTCAGCTCCAGCGCCGATGGCTCAATCACATTTTATTAAATTGCATTTTTATTCTGAGATCCATTTGCTCATTAACCTTATCTGCATTTACTTTCTTTTGGAAGTTATTTTTCCTGCTGAAATCCTTATACTCACTTTCTTCTAATTTTCGTTACGAGACCTCTTTCTTTTTCTCACCTTCCTCCTGAGGACCTGATCTATCCTCCTGTATTCCTGCACAGCCTTCCAATCAGTCTTGCAATTTCTTTTTCCACTAAGTTTCTCATTTCCTGTTTTCACCACTCTTATTCCCTCTTCCTAAACCTAAAGTCACTCACTGCTGACTGACTTTATCTTAAAAAAAAAAGGTAGTAAGAAGCTAATTTTCTCTCTCAAATGTATATTTTGTAAATATTTTTCCTTGAAAATCGTTTCCTAATGAATTCCCTTTCCGAACATATTTCTACAGGCTCTTATCTCATGTACCCCAAGAGCTCTGCCTTCCCAATATGCCATCTCTTTCTCATTTACCTATTTGTGCACTGGCATGCTCTAAAACCTGCAATGCACAGATTCAAACTCTTCAAGAAACTCTTGTACTCTAATTCTCTTTCAGTCCTGGCCCACACACATTCTCTATCAGAACTTTCCCTTTTGCTAGGCTCAATCTTACCCCATACAATCTTCGTACTAACACGTATGTATAACCCTTGCCCAGAGTTTCATTGATTCCACAATCAATACAACTTCCCAAGCTGTACACTTTCAGCTATCCTCAACACACTGACCCTTTATCCTTACCATTCCCGCACAAAATGCCTTTTTTCACCTCTATCTCACTCAGTGCCAAACCAGGCAGCTTCCCTTCTTAAACCCATCAGCTATCACACATTCCTTATCTTCTGCACCACATTAATATACATTTAAACCAGGAAGATGCATAGAAATACACGATGTGGGGTTACAAACCCTATACCACGGCTGTTTTATGACTTTCACACTGTGCAGAGTAGTGGGATGTTATTATTTTCTAGCCATTTAAGAGAACTGAGAATCTGACGCTATTCGTCTCTTGTGGAGAACCTCATCTGCCATTTACAGGCATTTATTTTCACCACAACTGTCGCGCGAAAACAAGTGAGCAGTGTTGCAGTACAGTTTGGCAGCTAGTGATTTTATTCAACACCACTACTGCATCACGTGGATGATAGCCTACATGATGCATGGTATGTACGGGGCTTTAGTCTTTCGTTTTTTCTTCAGCCGTAACATTGCCACTGAATAGTTGGTCCAGATCTACTTACCTTCTGTATTGCATTTTTTTTTTTTTTTTTTTTGGGAGAGAGAGAGAGAGAGAGAGAGAGAGAGAAATTTTGTTTTGTTTTTTTAAGTTGTCCTTTTTAATTGCTCCTTCTAATTTTTTTTATTTGTAATCAAGGTGCAATCTTAATTTTTTCATTTAAATTTATAGCCTTTTTGTAATGTATGTTATTTATTTTGTACAACCCTCGAAAACGTAATGAAGAAATTACGAAACGTCGGGAACAAATTGACCCTTTTTAACAAGTCATTATGTTCTCCTCATTGATTTATTTCCGGCTGTGGCCACAGCTATTTGGATATATGTAAAATATATATATATATATATATATATATATATATATATATATATATATATATATATATATATATATATATATATATATATATATATATATATATATATATATATATATATATATATATATATATATATATATATATATATATATATGTGTGTGTGTGTGTGTGTGTGTGTGTGTGTGTGTTATAATCACAATGACACGTAATTTTCATGAGCAATTCAATGGCAGGTGAAGAAATAACATCCTGGGCAGAAGGTCCTGACTGGTTTTGGCTTTATTTCTAAGGAAGAGATTCACGATATATTATATATAATAATGTTGACTTCATAAATAAACTAACTGTACAGATTAATACTGAATCCAGGGCTGTAGGAGTTAATGTTGTATCATTATTCGCAAAGGCACCTATCGATCATCTGCTAGAGTTTCTTTTGGATTTATTAGAAAACAGACAGCTCCATTTTCCAAAGACTCTTTAATAGAACTGAATGAATAAAAATAATTTAAATTTGAATTTAATGGAAAATATTACTCTCAAAATCTTGGTATGGTAATGGGTAACCCACCCTCTCCAGTGTGAATTAGTTTGTATATGCAATATTATGAAAGTAAGATATTTAACAAAATCATTCCATGCAATGTTCTATGGTTCAGGTATATTGGCAATATAATCTGCTTGTAGCTAGGGTATGAAGTGTAAATAACTTCTTTGATAAATCAAATGAATTGGTATCATCAAATGTATTTACTTTGGAAATGGAAATAGAAGGTTTCCTACCCTTTTTGGATTACCGGATAAATAGAACTAGTAATGGGCTTCAATACAGTGTTTACAGAAACCCTACTAAGATTCCTGCCCATATGCATTTTTATTCATTTCAAAGCAATAAGGTTAAGAAATCAGTGTTTACATCAATGTTTTTAAGAGTGTTACGTATATGTAGTCCTCAGTACATTGATGATGAAATCCTAAATACCTTGATGAATAATAGTAGATAAGATTTGAATACAGACAAGAAACTGAAATATCCTGAAAATGTATTAGACAATGCATCAGAAGAGGAAAAAAGACCCTGTATCACAAAACAAAAACAAAGAAGCTACACCGAAACCCCGCTTGTACTGTCACATAATAATAATATAAAAAATATCCCCATCTTCTAAAGAGTTTTCGAGTTAATGTAGTATTTAAGGACAATATAATAATGAAACATGAAAGTATAAAGCACTCTCCCGACAGTTCTCAAGGATGTGAGTCTTAAATACCAGTAAGTCTTGTGATAACTTTTATATTGGTCAAACTGGACATCATTGGAAAAGAGAACAGAGCAGCAAAATATATGTGGAAGATATGTGCAGGTAAACAGTGGACTATTTGCACAGGTTAGTGAGAACAGTCATACTGTAAACTCGGCAGGGGCACAAAAGATAGCTTATTCTAATAATGCAAGGGAAAGAAATATCATTGAGTCTAATTTTATTGAAGAAAGTTATTATTAAAATATGAACATCAGTCAAGGCATGCATAAACAGGATTCAATAATTCCGAAAGAAATGTGCAAGGCGTTTAGATTTTGAGGAAGTTAGTAGATATGCATAGAAAAAGAAGATTCATAATTATTAACATGGTAGCCTACCTGGCCTGAAATCAAATGAAGTTTGTCGCTCCTCCAACCTGACTCCTGTCAGGTGTGGCTTTTTAGTTTCCAACGGTCTTGGATGCTTGCATGTACTGTCCCCCAGACATATATAGGTGAATCTCATCCATTCTGTATCAATCCTTCGTCATTGGTTTAGACATAAGTCGAAACCGATCAAGGCTCATACCCAACATGTTATTTTTTCACCTACGTGTATATACAGTATATACATATACAGTATATATATATACTGTATATATATATATATATATATATATATATATATATATATATATATATATATATATATATATATATATATATATATGTGTGTGTGTGTGTGTGTGTGTGTGTGTGTGTGTGTGTGTGTGTGTGTGTGTGTGTATCATGAACTCGTTCTGGTTTACCAGTTTGATATGAGATATGAGACACTAGCCGATTACACAAGAGTTGCCTTCGCCAATTACTTCAGTTTTGGGTAAACTATTGCTACATCTTATAGAAAATGTATAATATAGTTTTTCTATTGCAGGGGTTCTGGTTCTCAAGGATAGCTATGGTATTATCGAACCAGTCTCTGTGTTTCAATTGTTAAGAGTATGGAGAAATAAAGATTAAGCAACAAGATGATAAATCTAGGTATACACAAACAACAAAATATGATGTTAGAAAAACTAAGGAAATGGTGCGTGTCATGTATGTCCCATATGTAAGTGTAAGATATGTTATGTAACTCTGCAGTGCAAGATACCTTCTGTAACTAGCGCGGGAAATTCTCGTTCAGTGAACGTGTTCACTTTATGCTGTAGATATTGCACAATATTGCAGTGCATGAGTACAACACTGTTATTCTCATGTTTAGTATTGAATCCTATGTGAACTTCTTCACAGACTTCGAGTCTGTAAGTTCTACCTCATGTAGTAGGATATGATTCTTTATTGTATGCTTAGTTTCGATGTCCATATATATTTTTTATTGTATCGTTTAGACTCTTATATACTTTGTACTACTCTTCGTGTCTCTCTCTACGATATACACAGTCCAATAAACAGCAACAAAAGATTGCGTTTATATCATCCCACATCCAGGATATTCAACGACCAGAATGGAATAGATACTATCAGCCGATCATTTTACCCAAACAGGTAATGACAGTAAC
>NC_089777.1:44157607-44167607 GCF_040412425.1 Macrobrachium rosenbergii | reverse complement strand
GGTGCTCCGTGGGACGCACCAATGCCATGGCGTGCAGGTAAAGGCATGAACAAGGGCGTGACTTCCATCTCTGACCGATAATTTAATTTGTTCCACTGGGGAGCAATGCAAAACTATCAGCCAGAGATAGAAATCACACCCTTACTCACTCCCTTGACTGTACATCGCGGCAAACGTGTATAATCTTTCTTTATTCCTGAGAAGCCTACCTAAAGAGATGAAGATGTATACACAGATTCAGTCTAAATAAAAAGATATCTATGCAAATCATGATATTGACTTTAATAGAAATTACATAAGAGAGAAAATAGGCCAAATAGCATGTATATATATATATATATATATATATATATATATATATATATATATATATATACTATATATATATATATATTTATAAGTATCACTACTTCACAGCCATCCATGCTTCCGTGTTATGAGGCCCCCACATAGCAAAGGAGATGAGACCCTGAGCTGCTCCTTTTTTTTTTTATTAAAATTTGACAACTGATTTATCAGGGTCTCTCTACCCTCAGTCGCTAAGCCTCTCCAAAATTACCTATCTTAATCTGCTTTTATGACTCTCCTGGCCAAAGACTCCTCCCTCCAGGAAAACCCTTGTTTCCCAGGCTGACACGTGAAATGCCAGTGGCTGAGATTAACGGGAATCATACTCGAAGATTGGCACACCTGAACTGACCAGGGTGGTAAACACCAGCAGAAAAGAGAGGCCATATAAGGCTGGCCAGGGGTCAACAAGGACAGACGCAGACAGAGCACTGACCCAGTAACATGCCGCTGTGCAATACTCTGTCATCCAAGCAACCACTCACCCTTTGTATGGCCAACAGCCTACCCATGCAAGTGCCACCCTAAGTGCCAAGTGTAGAGGTCCCATTTGCCTGAGAATACATTGACTCTGCATTCGTGGATCTTCATTCAAGGAATTAAGGTACTGTGTGGTGGGGGAGTGTTTGGTCATTTATCTTGTACTCTTATCTCATAATGTTTCCTTTTCTCCTTGCATTGTGCTTAGACCCTGAATCATTGCTGATAACCATTCATCAGTGTTAAAGAGTAATTTACCTGATCATATTTTGACGTCATCTCCTTCAGCCTTCAGCACTCCCTTTGTAAAGAACAGTCTGCGCTTTGGAGACACCCTGAATAGTTCATCATAACGAACTACTGAGTCCTACAAGACACCCCTGAATTGTTCAGCCTGAACAACTTGAGTCTTTCAAGACACCCTGAAATCGTTCATATGAACAACTGAGTCCTACGAAATCCTGAATCGTTCAACACGAACAACTTGAGTCTTTCAAGACACCCATGAGATCGTTCATACGAACAAAGTGAGTCCTACGAGACCCCCTGAATCGTTCAACATGAAGAACTTGAGTCTTTCAAGACACCCTGACATCGTCCATTGCGAACACCTAAGTTTTCAGAGCAACCTCTGATTGAGTGCCAGTGCCACCTCATCCAAAGGGACACCCCTACTTATTAGTGGTACTACCACTGACACCTGCTGCACTTCCTAATTCTTATTGTCATAGCTGAGGGCCACACCCACCTAAGCATCCTTTCAAGATGGCTCAGTCGACTAGATCCTCCCTAAATGAGGACTACAAGTTCTACATGGAAGTTGGAAAGAAGCTGGAAATGACTGGTCACACCTTGACTAAGTGGGTCCAAGAGAGAGTAGACTCTGCCAAAGCAGAGAGAGAAAAGAGGGAAGAGGCAGAAAGACAGGAGATGGAGAAAGAAAGACAGGAGAAGGAGAAAGAAAGATTGGGTCTGGAGAAAAGGGAGGCAGGAGGAAGACAGGAAAAGGAGAAATAAAGATTGGCCCTGGAGAAAAGGGAAGAGGGAGAAAGACAGGAGAAGGAGAAAGAAAGATTGGCCCTGGAGAAAAGGGAAGAGGGAGAAAGACAGGAGAAGGAGAAAGAAAGACAGGAGAAGGAGAAGAAAGGGAGGAGAGGGAGAAGGAAAGGCAACATCAACTCAGTCATCCCCTCCCCCGACTCAACTCTAAGGAGTGTCAGCGCCCTCATCAGAAAATGGACGAGGCTGAGCCTGAAGCCTGGCTCGACCACGTCGGGAAGGTTTTGGTGATTTACACAGCCTCTCCAGCCAAAGTATCCTTGATCCTAGGGAAACACCTTGAACTAAAGGGTGCAACTGCTTTCAATGCTCTCACTCCTATGGACCAAGGAAACCTCATAATGGTCTGCAAGGCCATTATCAAGTCCTTTAAAATCACTCCCGATCAATGAAGACAGCGGTAGCGAACCTACCAAAGGAGACAAATCGAACCTGGTCCGAATAGATTTACAAGAAGACCAAAGTCCTAAAACGATGGCTAGAGTCCTTAAAAGCTACGTCTGTGGACGAAATACTCTGGAAGTTTACCAGCAAAAGCTATTGAAAAGATGAACCGTGATTGGAAGCCAGAAAATGACGTAATTGAAGTAGAAAATGAAGTAAAGAAAATCTTAGGTAGAATTCCAGAAGGAAATGATCTGTACAGACCTTTAACCTCCAAAGAACAAGATAGAAGGGAACATAATAATCAGAACAATCCTGAAAGATCTAGGACACCAGCTAGGAACAGAATAAGAATCTAGGCAACTCATTTCAAGGAAGACCTTTGATAGTTATGTGTTATTTCTGCCAGAAAAGGGGCCATTATGCAAGTGACTGACATGGACCAGCTTATTGCCCATATCATAAGAGGACAGGACATAGTGTTCGAGATTCTAGAAATGGGTCTATTCCTACTCCTATTTCTATACCTAACACTAGATATAGATCTCAGTCCCAAGGTAGAGGTAGAAATTGCAGTCAGTCTCCAAAAGTTAGAAGGAACAGGGATCAATTTACCAACCAAGCTACAAATTTAATGTGCCAACAAGATCAGGCAATATCAAATGATTCAACGGTAAATTTTCACACCATGCACCAGTATCATGGACATTCCTTCATAATAGAGGAAAAGACCAGAACGTCAAAATTAAGCCAAGTCACGAATGTTAGTAAAATTAATGTACGAGATGAATCTAATTATAGACTTGTATTTCCTGCATATGTTGGATTAGAGAAGCCTGTTGCTGTATTCTTTGAAACAGGTAGTCCCAAAAACATAATCTCTGAAAAGGCATATCAGGCATATTTTTCTCACTTAGATTTGAACCCAGTAGTAGACTTTAGAATCACAGACGTTCACGGTAATGGAATCAAGATAGTAGGAGATATTGATTTCCTTTTCAAACTAGGAAGAATCTCACTTATGGAGAAGGTTGTAGTAAGAGGAATACATTTTGCATTTGCACATTTGTTAATTGGCTAGACAAGGGATCTCTACTGATGCACCTGGAGAGCAATTAGTGATCAAAAGGGGTTATAAGACATTTAGAATACCTCTACATAAGATAGTTAGAAGAAAACAGAATCAATCAAACTTTTTGCTGAAAAGCATTCTAAAGAAAGACAGTACAGAGGAAAAGTATCAGTTATGTAGCACAAATTCTCAACAAATCAGTGACAACTTAGAATCTAACCAAGAAACTTAGTTGAAATTAGAGAGAGACTTAAGACTTAAATCTGGAGAGAGCACTTGGATAGAATGTACAGTAAATCCATTTTTTGAGGGGAAAGAAATTCTTTCACTCACAGAAAGATCACAAGTAAATTATTCCTCCAGCTTACATGAAGTTAGACAGGATAAAATAGCTTTACAGGTTATAAATAACAGAAGAGGAAAGATTAGGTTATCACAAGGTACAGAAATAGGTCTAACAGAAGTAGCATTAGTCAATAAAGAGAATTAAAATTCAACTCATGAAACAGAACTGAGAAGAGTTAAGATATGGAGTCAACTGTGGGAGATCAAAAAAGATTTTACTAGAGAGAAACTCACAGATCTACTGAGTGGGTATAAAGATATAGTTGCCATAGAGGGAGATACACTTGGCAATATAGATGAGATAACACATAGAATTGATAGTCCACAAAATTCTAAGCCAATCTATTTACCAGCCAATAGAGTAGCACATTCCCAGAAGGGGATTACTGAAAGAGTTCAGAAAATGGAAAAGGGAGGAATAATAGATCCATCAAAACCTCCGTGGTCTCTTCCACTTTTGTCAGTTCCAAAGAAAAACAAAATTTACCGAGTATTGCTACATTTCAGAAAATTAAACAAGATAATAGAAAATGGTCCTTACCCACTGCGTCCATGAGAGATCTTATCACATCTATTGGATCCAAGAAATACTTTACTACAATAGATCTGCTACAAGGATTTTTACAAATCCCTTTGGACGAAGAAAGTAAACCATTGATTGCCTTTGCCACAAGTAATGGCAGATATCAATATGTAAGAATGCTTTTTGGTTTAAAGTCAAGCCCAGTGATGGTTGTGAGATCAATGGATAAAATTCTGAGCGATTTACTAGGCAAAGATGTTCATTGTTATATCGATGATTTGATAATAGCCACAGATACCAATGAAGAACATATAGAACTAGTTAGAGAAGTCCTAAAGAGATTGAGGAGAGCAAATCTAAAGTTGAAATCAAAGAAGTGCACTTTCCTTAGACTAAATATAGACTACCTGCGACACACACTAAGTGAAAAGGGTGTGGAAGTAAACAACTTAAAGATCAAGTCAATTAAAGAGTATCCTACACCTATGTAGAAAAATGTGGTGTTTCTGGGTTTAGCAGGTTTTTACCGGAAGTATATAAAGCATTTTGCAACCATATCTGCTCCATCAACTGAGCTATTAAAGGAATACATACCGTTCTTAAGGACAACCAAGCAACTGAAAGAGATTAACACATTCACCAGTACTTAGTTTTCCAGACTTTAGTAAAGAATTCTTTTTAGTCACAGATGCAAGTTCTATTGGTATAGGAGCATGCTTAATGCAAAGGAATGATAGTAAATACCATGCTTTAGCTTATTACAGTAGAACAACAGACAAGGAGTCTCTAGCCATAATAGATACTTTAAAGCACTTCAGATATATTTGTTTATAAGATAACTGTCTTCACTGGTCGTTCTGCTACAGTAGAAATGTTCAAGAATTCGAACTTTTCCGGGCGTAGAGATTGTTGGTTTATGACTGTCCAAGATTATGACATAGAATTAAAATATGTTCCGGGGAAGACAAATAAGGTAGCAGACGCATTTTCAAGGTATATCCCACAAGGTGACAGTATTAATATGATCAGTTAAGAAGCAAAGTTAAGTGAGCCAACGAGCAATGTATTCACCATGCACTATGCAGAACTTTCCAGGTCAAATTTTATACGGGAATAAGAAAGTGATGAAAGTTTAAAGGCGATCTACAAATTTGTGGAAAGTGAAAGGGAATTTGATTATCAAGAACAAATAGAATTAAGTAAGAGAACTGGATGTCCCACTGATGAGTTGAACATACGAGTAATAGACGATGTACTAATTTGGATGTTCAAGAACTTGGCCCATTTATATCATTTCAAGACGTGGTCTATAAAAAAGTTAGTACCTAAGAGTCTAAGAAGTAAAGCTATTTAATTAATGTATGATGATCCCATAAGAACTCACCCAGGAGGAGATGAGACAGACCAGTAAAAAGATCCTTCCACTGGAAATTACTTTACAAAGATGCTAAAAATTATGTGAAAAGTTACAATACTTGCAACACTTACAAAGGGAGAACAGATAAGACAGTTCCTTAGGAAAGTATCCCATTCCACAGACTCCATTTGCAATAGTAGCCATAGATCTCATCATTAGCCTTCACGCCACGAGTAAAGGGAATAGAAATATTCTCGTGTGTATTGATGCACTTACTGGATATACAGAGCTGATACCAATGACAGGTAAGGGAGCTAGAGAATGTGTGGTTGCTCTCTTTGACAAAATATTTTGTAAATATTCTGCCTTATAGCTAATAATATCTGACAATGGCACAGAGTTCAATAACTCACTAATTCAAGAAATTTGTGATGCATTCAAAGCTGAAAATTTAACAATATAACCGTGCCACCCAGCTAGTAAAGGTTTAGTAGAAAGAATAACAGAAAGGTTCTGGGCGCATTAAGGCATACAGTAGGACAAGATCCTGAATGGAATGACAATTTACCTTTAGTTCAATCGTCATCAAATGCTAGATATCATACTAGTATATATGCAACACCCACAAAAGCTTTAATGGGATATGAACCAAGACTACCATGTGCATGGCTGAATCAGCCAGTACAGCCTAATTACTCTGAAGACATTATGAAGATAAGAATTAGTCATTTCAAGGTAATCCATAAACAATTACATAAGAATCTGGAAGAAGCCCAGAAGGTCATGGTAGACAAGTATCAAGAAGGACTAAGGCCATTAGATTATAACACTGGAGGCGAAGTATACATAAAGAAAGAAGTAAGAAGCGTTATCAACAATAAATTAGCCACCAAATTCACAGGACCACTCAGAATCATAGAAGTTAAGGAGACAAAAGTGAAGGTGAAAAAATGAACGAAGTAATGCCTTCCACGTATGCTGAATCATTAGAAGAATCAGGATTTTGGGTAAATAAAGACAAGGTTAAAAGGACGAAAGAAGTTAAAGAAACAAATAACTAAAGAAACAGAAGAAGAAGTTTCAGAAGAAAAAAAAAATAGATATAATCTAAGGAACAGAAAATTCCCATTTCAATAAATGTAATAGGAACAAACTATCAGTCATTCCTATTATTTCCTATACTTAATTTCTTTATTGCTAAGTTTACCTTCATTAGTGTTAAAACCTTTTTTTCGTTGTGCAATTCTTACTTTAATTAGTGGGTTTTGTAGAAAAATTCCGGGTTAAGTGCAATAACTTCGAATTTACTTTTTCTTTAAACAAGGAGGGAATATCTAGGAAACAAAGAAGGTGAAGTAAAATTCTGAAATGTGATATTATCACTTCAGGAGAACTATTTAAAATGAGAGGAACAATGTTGTAAATAATCGTCATGTATCTGCAAGCTATACAAATGCAAGCATTCAATACAGGGAGTTTAATTATGGATAAAGGACAAGTGAACTTGATAGACGAATGTGCTGAAATAACGATTGAATACGAAGGTAAAAAAGACCTTAACAATAAATTAGGAAGTCTGTTTAAAGAATTAACAACAATGGACTAAACATGAGAACAAAACCCAAAGTTATTCAGTCCAGAGACAGAAACATTGTTAAGGAATGCAATCAAAGACACAATTCAAGAAATAGAAGAATTGTATGTGCCAGAACAAACATGAGTCAAGAAGGGATTACCCATAGCTGCTATATTTTCAGAAGGTTTATCAGTCAATTTGGAATTTGTAACCCAATTCAACTAACATTTCTTCAAGGGAGTATCTCCTAAATAAAAGAAAAAATGAAGAACATAAACATAGAAATGCTAGACATCAAAGCAAATATGAATGATTTTATGAAAGAAAAGTAAAATCGTTTCCGAGACCATGAACTTAAGTAAAAAAGAACAAGAGGCGAATTACAGGATTTTGGTAAATATTTTACGTGACAGCTTCTTAAGGAAAAGTCTGCAAATCTATTACCATTGAAAGGCTTGCAAGAAATAATTACTAACGTCAAAATTAAATACTAAAAATACCTCATATTCCCATTGAGCTAACACACTTACTCTATCCATTTCTTAGAACTGCTTTAAATAACAGAAGCTTGCTAATTACTATTACAGTAAATGCAAGAAAGATATATAAGTATTACCATTTTACCTCTTTCCCTACTTGTGTTGCCAATCATACTTTAGTATTGGATACTGAACATACAGAACTCATTATACAGGAAGACACTCACGTTCACATTGAGGAAGTCAAAGAAAATGTACAAAAATACATTACACATTTCAACTACACAATTTGCGATGCAAATTATTTAAATATAATTCACAAACCTAAAGCATCTTGTTTATACACTTCAATATATAATCAGGATATCCATTCATGCCAGTTTCAGGAAGAGAAAGTTCAAGAAATTAAAATTACTAGCTTGCAAGTTTTCAATTATGTTTTTAACATAAGGAAGAAGCCCTTTCGAATTAAATGTGAGAATTTAACATACTCAATGGTTGCAACATGAAGATACACCGCAGATGCAAAATCATCAAAGTCTTCATCCCAGAGACGAAGATAAGAATAGAAGAACATCGATTCAAGTCACTGAACAAAACCTTCAAGATTCCAAGATGGTATCAAGACAATAGAAGCAAAGAAACAAGAAGTTAAATCCAACATTTTTAAGAGTTATATCATTGTTTGCTTAACCATGCTTATGGCTCCAACATTGATCATCGTAGTCCTTGTCATCATTCGTCGAAGAAAGGAAGAAAACGAACCGCCAGAAGCCCCAATCCCAAAAAACATCCAAATGGCAGGCTGGGTAACAGCTAATTCCACCTATTAGGTAGGACTGAAAACTAGGTAAAGTTGATGTAACTTGGATAGCAAATTCTGTTTCATTGTTTTGAGAATTAAGATTTATTATAAGTAGTTTATAGTATGCTTGAATTTTGCTCAGACATTTAAGATTGCTTATGTATGTTTATTTCCTTTCAAGTTCTACTTCAACTAGATTGAAGTTTTGTTTGCATAATATGTATTTACTTTAACATTTCAAATCTGATTTGTGAATTGTATCTGTTATTATACCTAATAATATGCACGTTGTTAGGCGTCTTCATAGTTCATATTTTACTTTAGTTACTGTAGTTAGAAGCTGCTGGAATCAGCTAGGTACCCTGGCTAAAGCTGTAATAGAGTATGCATCAGACTTTTCATAGAACTATGCATGAAAAAAGGCATAAAAACATGTGAACTTATAGTGGATAATTCAGAGAGAGAGAGAGAGAGACCATTGAGCTAATGGACAAAAACAAAGGCATTTCTGTTACTGGTCATCAACAATAAAGTCAGCATTTTAGAGCATAGGGCAGAGGTGATAATCTCTCACTAGTGAAGCCATTAGGAGAGGTCAAGGGGTTAGAAAAGCAGATGTTGGTGCCTCTGTATGGATATGAGTAAAAAACACCTAACTGTTGAAAGTGTCAGAAGTGAATGATGAATAAAGAGACCATGAATGATGAAAACTAGTGAAATAAGCTATGGGAAATGAAAATGAAGATGATGAGAGGGTGGTGAATAAGACCTTATCATACATACCTCGAATCATGATGTCACGGCTGACACCAGAAACAAACACCAATATATGGAAGATGAGAAGAAGAAAAAGCAGTGAAGAGTGAGACTCAAGAGACAGAGAATCTCAATTAGAGCAGTCAGTGTATACAGTGTAATAGTGATGTCCATGTCACAGTAGTCTGAACTTAGACTTTTAGCTCCCTCATAATAAGTTTTCCCAAAGTCCAGCGTGGACTTAGCACCATTAAGTCTCGTGCCAGTTGATTTCCCAAAGGCAGCAAATTAACCCAGGTGAACAGTTATGTTTAATAAAGGGGAAAATAAAGTAAAAACCCTATCAAGACACTTTTCTTCAAGAAACAGAAACTTATATATTAATTTGTGCAAATGTCCCTGAGAAAGAAAATTCAAGACGCTAAGCAAAATGCCTCTCACACACGTTTCCCTAAGTAGATTGGAAGGAGCCAATCTAATATATAATATATATATATATATAATTTATATATATATATATATATATATATATATATATATATATATATATATATATATATATATATATATATATATATCATGAATATTGTCCAACTCACTACACCTTGATAAACTTACACCCAAGGGGAATTATAATTGATAACTGCTTCATCCCCAGCAGGCTTTGAATCGCTGCCTACTCCAGAAACATCGATACTCAGTGATTTAGACCATCCCAGCCATCAAAAGAGATATGAGCTGATAATGCCTTTTGAACTCTGTTCTCTGCTTAGAGTCGATAACAGCTTGTTTCCACCATAGTAGGCATTTCAACTG
>NC_089777.1:44137607-44152607 GCF_040412425.1 Macrobrachium rosenbergii | reverse complement strand
CAAATCTCTTTTCATGGCAGATAGTGTGAATATTTCTAGTGCCAAATAAAAGAAACTAGTAAAACATCCTGATTATGATGCTAGAGCTGGATAATTAACCAGAAGTGTTTCCAAATACTGCCAAAACTCCACCAAAAACCTGACATTAGGTGTTTTTTTCTCAAAAGTAAAGTTTTACAACTTAAAATCTTCAAAGCGCCGTTCATTTTGAACTTATATGCATAATTAATTTTGTTATTTGTTTCTGAAAGGTTCTAGTTTTTTTTTTTTAGTTAAAGTTTTGTTTGCATTACACATTTTTTTTATTTTTCAGTATTTATTTTCAATTTTTTCTATGTCTATAATAGTCTGCCTAATCAATTAGTGCCAACAGCTGAGAATATAAGAGTAACTGAACAATTCAATCCATTTTATAAACTTGAATGTGTACAGTTTTCAATGTTACTTCCAAAAATAAGATATCCTTGGCAGTTTAAAAAGTTATAATTTTCCCGAATTTTTTTCATATTTTATTTTATATAAAGTTCAGATTTTTATAATATCAGCTAAATAACTATTTTGCAATATTTTTAATGTATAATCAACAACTGAAATTATTCAATTAGGATGAAATTAAAAAATAAATATATATGGGTCATAAGTCATCTGTAAGTTACATACTGTTTTTAAAAGTTTATTCCTTATAAGTGAACTCATCTATGAATTAAATAACGAATTTAGAGAAAATGTACAATGATATTTTTCTTGCTGGCATTCCTGGTCTGCCTGGTATATTTTCTTTATGTACTTTTAGAACCCGATATATAATCCCCATCCTTGTACCTGTTGCGTATATTTCTTTATTTTCATAATGAGACTTAATTCGTTTGTTTGCCACTTTTCGAGAACTCTGTTGATCCTAACTGATCAAGCAAAATAAAGTCCAAAAAGAAGAATTAACCGAAAGTTACCGTTCCTAAACATAATGTTGGCAAGAGAACAGGGTAACATCAGCACAACAGTATACCAGATGAAAACTTATTCTGGTGTGGGTCTCAGTTTCCCAAGTTCACGTTTTATCGTTTTAAACTTAATGCATTTTCTCCTTCCTTACAAAGAGCATGGGGAATTTTCAAGACGTGTTAACTTTAATACAGAAATGGACTTTGTACGCACTTTATTTCCTAAACAATGGTTACCCAGAAAGAACATCCGATAACTAGTTAAGGATATTTTTTAACAACATCCTTATAAGAAAACCTACCACAAGCGCAGTAGAAAAATAATTATATATCCAAAACTACCTTATCAAGGAGAACAATTGTGCAAGGAAACTAATGAAGTAAACATAATAACAGACTGACTCTTCCCTCAGATTAATATATGCACAGTTTTCTATAATAACATTAAGGTGAAAACATTTATCCACCACAAAAACAATATCCCTCCTAAATGGTGTGCTGACGAAGTTTACAAGTTTAAATGTCCAGTATGTAGTAACTGCTATTTTCGGATCTAGCAATAGGTCCCTCGTTCTCAGAGCATCGGAGCATTCGGGAAACAGCTACAGAATAAAAGAGATTCTTGCTAGACTCCTTACGGACTTGATAAGGAGACTTTCTGCAATCCGGATCTCGTATAGATAATTCCCTTTGAATACGGTAGAAAATTCTTTTAAGTTCATCTGTTTTTTCACAGATGCTTTCGGAATGTTCAGTGAAGGAACATTCTGAGAATATCTGTGAAAATTAGATAAACTTAGAAGAATTTTCCATCGTATATAAGGAAATTATCTATGCGAGATCCGAATTGAAGAATTTTCCATCGTATATAAGGAAATTATCTATGCGAGATCCGAATTGCAGAGGGTCTCATCCTTAAGTCCTTAAGGTCAGCTATAAACAATATATACCTTGAGTTTCCCTTGAAATTGTTTTAGTTATATATAATTTCATATTGTCAATGTAAATATTTTTTATAATAAACCTTTTAACTTACTTACCTTACTATGTATTGTTACCATTATTATAACGTATTATTAATATTACTTTCTAGCGTTGGTCATTCTGACATGATAGTAGGCCTACTGTAGCCCTACATGTTTCTAATTTTTAGTATAGACTTAGTCCGTTAGGTAATGCTGCAATGTTTCCCACCTTCCAAACTGAAGGAAAACTTGTACGTCCAGAAAACTAGAAGTAATCTTAGAAGCAATGAAACCAGTGATATTTAAAAAAAAAAAAAAAAAAAAAAAAGATGGGAAAGATCCTGTTACGGTCTATGCTGCCGTAATTGTCAAGCCCCTGAAGCAAAGTTTTGACTTCTCTAGATCTGAAGGCCAATGAACAAAACTTCTTCGGAAACGTTGACTGAGGCAACACCACAGACTCACTGCACTGTTCGCTCACAAAGACTTGAGCCAAAAATTCTGCCTTTTGTTTCGAGCAGGGGTTCTCAACCTGGGGTACGCGTACCCCCAGGGGTACGTGAGAGGAATTTTGAGGGTACGTGACAGGTTTCTCAAAATACTTCGGTTTCGAATAACTGTAAATCTGTTTGTAGAAAGTGCTTTGTCAATGACTCAACTGTAAAAGATTCTTTCGATAGTTTGTCATTGACCAGATTCTGGTCAACAATGGCAAGTTCTTATTCTGCTTTAGCAAAGAAATGTGTACGGAACCTCCTGATGTTTCCTTCCACATACCGCTGTGACCAGGGATTCTCAGCACTGTGCTTGATTAAAATTAAGTTACGTTCACGTCTTGCAGTCAAACGAGACATAAGAGTGGCTCTTACAAAGACTGGGCCGAGGATTGACTTGTTGGTAGCAAAGAAACAGGCCCAACCATCTCACTGAATTAGTCTATACTTGTTTTTTAATGCAGTCACACACACTGACTTCCCTATGAGTAAGCAAAAGTTAGCTCTCGTAGTTCTATCATAGACAACTTGAGCTTGACTTCTAACCTAAATGAAATTGCATCACAAAAGTCTGATAGACTGTGTCTTCATCATTCATAAGTAGGCCTATCTTTTTTATGGTAGGCAAGCTTATGTGTAGTATTAAGCCATGGCTTATCTTTAAGACGAAGCTTGAGGATTTTAGATGGAATTTTCCTCCAGGTAATAATGCTAATGTGACCATTTAAAAACTCACTAATTATAGAAGTTCTATAGGGATCGCTCTAGCTGAGTTCAATAAGATCACAGTGAATACCAACCCAGCTAGCCTGAGATTTCACGTATACCTTCCTTGAAGAGCCAACATCAGGAACAACTTGATCCATCTCCATATTAACCTTAATCAAACTGTAAGATGAGCCCACTAGCAAACCTACTCCAAAAGAATACAACACCCGTAACATCTGCGAAAACAAGATCAAAATGGTTGCCAGATTGGTGTGTGGTTCCCAAACTTTTTCAGGCTGGCGCCCCCTTGGCTTCCAGATGGATAGCTCCCCCTCCCGCTCACAACAAGAAACAGTAGAACAAATTACTGTTAATGGGATGGGTGTGCTTGGTGCTAAATCAGTAACAATATCCCCACGTTCGGTAATTTTAAGTCTGCGTTTTTTTTTTTTTTTTTTTTTTTTGCTTTTAATTATTAAATGCTCTTAATAGCAGTTACGCCCCCCAACCCCAGCCATTCAGTGTGATGAGCATTGTAATCATCAACAAAAATTCAGCAAGTCTTGGACTCAGCGTCCTGTGCTGCTGACATTTTGGTAAGCAAGCAGCCACATCTGGATTCTCATACCTGGCAAAAACATAATGATTTAAAAGCCTTCGGCAGACTGTAACCACCTGTGTTTCATGGCATCCACACTCATACAGTTGCCTATGAAATGTGGAGAAACCTTCTCTATTATACAGAGCCATTCTACAGGCGCTTGGAATGGCATTGCACTAAGTAAAACGGGCTTCTTAAACCCTGTAATCAACAGTTCTCAAATATGTCACAAATCAGTCACAAGAGTTTCAAAACTAAAAAGGATAGTTCTGAAATATGTCACAAATCAGTCACAAGAGTTTCAAAACTAAAAAGGATAGTTCTGAAATATGTCACAAATCAGTCCAAGAGTTTCAAAACTAAAAGGATAGTTCTGAAATAGGTCACAAATCGGTCACAAGAGTTTCAAAACTAAAAAGGATAGTTCTGAAATAGGTCACAAATCGGTCACAAGAGTTTCAAAACTAAAAAGGATAGTTCTGAAATATGTCACAAATCAGTCACAAGAGTTTCAAAACTAAAAAGGATAGTTCTGAAATATGTCACAAATCAGTCCAAGAGTTTCAAAACTAAAAAGGATAGTTCTGAAATAGGTCACAAATCGGTCACAAGAGTTTCAAAACTAAAAAGGATAGTTCTGAAATATGTCACAAATCAGTCACAAGAGTTTCAAAACTAAAAAGGATATCAAAATTGACACCAGCAACACCCAAGTCCTTTTTATTTTCTTATATAATCCACGGATATGGCTATATAAAATACATTTCCGTGATCGACTCTGTGGACCAGGATTAAGCTCAATATTGCCAGAAAGAAGCAACATATGAAGCAAGTGTAAAGGAATATTTGCCAACTAACAAGTGCAAAGAAAGCAACATATGAAGCAAGTGTAAAGGAATATTTGCCAGTTAACAAGAGTAAAGGAATCTTTGCAAACTTACCAAAACAAAAACTAGTATATACTCGTATAATCAATACTGAAAAGAGTTTGCCTATAAAAAAAACAAAAATTATCTCGGAATTACATTTGCCAACTGGGAGGAGCTGGCACACCCAACAAGGATATAGTCCGTGGGAAGGACAATGTCTTTGAGAACATGATTATAGGTGACCCACTTAAACATACATTACTGCTTAATGATAGTTTCGATAGACATCTAAATACGTGGTAAACAAAAGGAATTATCACTGATTTTGAATATGAAGCCACATACACAACTGATACAAGACCAGGAACTTTTCACTGTACATTTTCTATAAATGCTTAATTCTATTCATAGAAAAGTTTACATAAAATGAATATTCTTTAAAAAAAAATATTATGCAACTAATAGACAACTTAAAAAATATACATTAGGTAGTGAGCAACACGGAATCGTTCTTCACTAATGTACCAGTCGAAGAGACAGTTAACATAATACTTGAATAAACTTTCATTCCAATTTCGCCAGATGCATGCTCATGTAACTGAGGCATACTGGCAAATGTAGCAAAATCAACTCATTTGCAAATATTATGTGATCAGGTAATAGATATATATACATTCTATATATATATATATATATATATATATATATATATATATATATATATATATATATATATATTAACTTTATCACATACACAATTGTTCTGTGCGTTAGTAGAATTACTAAAAGGACCTCATTCAAACTGGATGGTCTCTAATGGAGTATTTATTCAGAAAAAGTTACAAGCTTTCTTGGACAAACAGTCCACATTATCAAGTATCCATACAATGAGCAGATGCGTAGTCCAGCTGTATTTATATCTGTGTGCTGGGCACTTTTAATCCTATAATCGCCTAGCTCCTCCTGTGTGACTCCCACCCCCTCGTGATCTTGGTCTTTCTCTGCTCCCTTCTTCCAGGTGTCCGTTTTCTGTGCATTCTCTTGTGTTTTTCCTTCATTTCCTTGCTACTGTGGAGTATACGATTTTTCTAGATATGCTGTTTCAAAGCCGTTTCCGGTGTTCCCTGCCATTGTGTTGTTGGCGCAAGTTATGAAGGTGTTCTTTACAACCAGTCTAGCTGTTTTGTTGGTGTTCCTTTACAGAAAACTCATATTTTCCCAGTCTATTTTATGATCATTTTCCCAACAGTGTTTGGCAACTGCCGACGTCTGATTATAATGCCTTATGTTCTGTAGATGTTTTTGCTTCGCTGTTTACATGGTTTGCCAGTTTCGCCATAGTACCCTTCTTCACAGCCTAGACATGCTGCCATATATACCCCACCTCTAATCTCTTCCCCCTCTACCGACTTTTTGTTTCTAACTATTTTATTCCTAATGGTGTTTTTGTAGCTGCCTATCAATTTGATAGATTAGGAAAATACAAGGATATAAAGATTTGTAAGGCAGACAAAGGGGTAGCAGTTGTAGTAATGGATGCATAGACTACGAGAACAAGTTAGAACAAATTCTAAACGATGAAAACACATATGAGGCTTGCAACAAAAAACCGGACATTAGGGGGGTACAGTGCAATTTTAACAAAAAGTAAGGGAAGCGTTGACAAAAATCCACGAAAAAACTAAGAGAAAAGAATTAGAACATAGAGTAAAATCAGTGGAAAGTCCAGAGATCCCATATATTTATGGTAGTCCTAAGATCCACAAGGAAGGGTGCCCTCTAAGACCGATCGTGGCATCGACGAGATCACCGAAGAGGAGGCTGAAGAAATTTCTTTCCAACATAATGGGAAAATGGGTAGGCTTAGTATCCGAAGGGCATTTAAAACATAACATGAACCTGATAGATGAATTATCCAAAATTAACGTAAAAGAGTGTAAATTTGCAAGTTTGGATGTAACTTCCCTGTTCACTAACGTACCAGTCAAGACGACGTTGGAAATAATAAAAAAGAAAATGGAGGAGAGGGTTTAAACATGCGACATAGATCATGACGTTTTAATAAAACTGCTAACAGCGGCCCTCAGCGTTAATGCTTTCAAGTCGGGGGGAAACCATTATATACAAAAAAATGGCGTGGCCATGGGTTCAAGTCTTTCACCAATTCTAGCCAATATCTTTATGGAATGGTTTGAAAAGGAAGAGGTGGGCAAAATAAATAAAGGGAACTTAAATATCATGAAATGGGTAAGATACGTGGAAGACATCTTGATTATTTACAAGGGAGAAAGGGAAGATCTACACAAGTTCCTAGAAAACATAAATAAACTAAATGAACACATCCAGTTCACAATAGAAGAAGGGAAGGAGGGAGAAATTCCTTTCTTGGATGTCCTGGTTAAGAGGGAAGGGGAAAATTTAAAATTCAAGGTATGTAGGAAGAAGACACACACCAATTCATACATACATAGGTTCTTTAGTCATAGGAAAGAAATAAAAATAGGAGTAATGACAGGGTTGGCCATCAGGGCTTATAGGATTTGCAGTCCCGAATTTTTAGACGAAGAGCTGGATTTCCTGAGGGAGAGTTTTAGGAGATTAGGCTACCCTAAGTATTGGTGGGAGTGGGCACACATCAAAGCAAGGAAAAACTATTTTGGGGAGAGGGAGAGGATAGAAAAGGAACATTTGGTAGGGAAGAAAATAATTACAGTTCTGGACAACAACTCTATTGCACCCATCAACAGAAAGTTAGATAATTTCAAATTGATAGGCATCTACAAAAACACCATTAGGAATAAAATAGTTAGAAACAAAAAGTCGGTAGAGGGGAAAAGATTAGAGGGGGGGTTATATATGGCAGCATGTCTAGGCTGTGAAGAAGGGTACTATGGCGAAACTGGCAAATCATGTAAAGAGCGAAGCAAACAACATCTGCAGAACATAAGGCATTATAATCAGACGTCGGCAGTTGCCTAAACACTGTTGGGAAAATGATCATAAAATAGACTGGGAAAATATGAGTTTTCTGTACAGGAACACCAACAAAATGGCTAGACTGGTTGTAGAGAACGCCTTCATAACTTGCGCCAGCAACACAATGGCGGGGAACACCGGAAACGGCTTTAAAGACAGCCTATCTAGAAAAATCATATACTCCACAGTAGCAAGGAAACGAAGGAAAAACGCAAGAGAACGCACGGAAAATGGGCACCTGGAAGAAGGGAGCAGAGAAAGACCAAGATCACAAGATATAAATACAGCTGGACTACGCATCTGCTTATTGTACGGATACTTGATAATGTGGACTGTTTGTCCAAGAAAGCTTGTAACTTTTTCTGAATAAATACTCCATTAGGTACCATCCAGTTTGAATGAGGTCCTTTAATATATAATATATATATATATATATATATATATATATATATATATATATATATATATATATATACATATATATATATATATATATATATATATATATATATATATATATATATATATATATATATATATATATATATATATATATATATATATATATATATATAATAATTCTATCACATCACTGTGACATTTTATTTACAAACATTAAGCTATAAATGTCGTTTAATAATATCCAACTGGCGCTACATCGGGAATATTGCAAAAGGGGAATTATAATTTATAAATGATTTGGTACCTAAGTGACTCGAAACCCCGAAAGTACCCATCAACGGCTTAAAGTCGACATTCTAGACCACTGGGCTGTTAAGAGAGGTATAAGTTAATGCCGACTCTACTGTACATATCCACGTCGAGTGCAGGAATTTGTTCTTAGCATCGGCATCAAGTCCAGGGTATTAGTAGTTCTTCAACGCAAGTCATAAAAGAAGTTGAAACCTAAGTACTATGTACCTGAGGTTTTTCCCAGGCAGGTACCTAGTGCCAAACATACCAGCGTTTTGCCCAACTTTCCCAAGTACTGAGGTTCAAACTTCTTTTATGAACTATGTGAAGGAATGGCTATGCCCTGGACTCTCACTTGAAAGACGGGTTTTGTCTCGACAGGAGTCAGAAATTATTTCTGTGAAACAAGTTCTCGTGTGTTCATTTCTATCTTATCCCAAAGTGAGGGTGGTAAGTTGAATAAAAAGATCTCCAGAGCGCCTAAGAGACATTAATATATAAAGCTTTTATGTATCATGCGCATTTAAGAGCAAACGACAGTTGTTCATTTCATAATAATTTATATGCAAATGCTGATTTGGCAGCCATGTTGAAAATGAGTTACGCCTATAAGTGCTACATCGCTGGTTTATTATTATTATTATTATTATTATTATTATTATTATTATTATTATTATTATTATTATTATTATTATTATTGGGATGTTGGTCATTGTGATTAAAGTCAAAATCTCTATTTTTTTATTGTTACTACCATCATTATTATTATTACTAACGATTGCAACCTCCCCCACAGAACATTAATTTGTCGAGCAAGCATCCTAAAAATGGAAGTTCATATGCGAAAAAGTATAAAGCAAATCGAAGAGAATAACAGATAGAATTGAATCAACAAACAGATAAGTATATGCACACAGAAACAGCATAAGTCAAAATAGTTAAGGTAATGGTGTGTGACATTTCAAAGTAGTGTTGTTGCACACCTAATACTTAAATGGACATGATATTATCAAAATCTTAAAGTAAAAAAACACAAGTACTGTAGAACTGAAATAGCCTTACCTGTAAAATAGTGACATTGAGTAGCCTATTGTAGAATATGCTTGCTGAATTTGCAGTTGATCTGATAGTGGTATTGAAGAGCTCGGTTGACAAGAGCCACGGCATAGCTCGGCATCCCAGGCAAAATCCAGCAATGGCCGTCAGAATGGTGACCAAGGGTACGCTGGGAGGCCACTGTATTTCATACACATTGCTCATCAGGTAGTAAAATCCCAGTAAAGTATTTGCTAGCCCAATAGTACAAGTTGATACAATGATCAATGGGCGACGGCCAAGCCGGTCTGCACCCATCAGGCACAAAAATGTGAATATGATTTGTATGATACCAGTGCTAACAACAGCCATGCGGGGGTTCTCCACGCCAGCTGAGATGAAGATCAGTCCGGTGAACACAACGAGAATATTTCCTCCACTCACTTGTTGCAAGGTAGCCATAAACAGAGAAATCAAGAAAGGCCACCTGGTGCGGGGTCTCCACAGCTCACAGTATTCTACCTCCCTGCCAACAGAGGTTATCTTGGCCTCCATTTCCTCTAGTTCTGATGAGAAGTCATACCTTGGTCCCCTTAGCCACCGAAGGGATGCTTTGCATTCCCTCGTTTTGCCTTTCAAGAGATACCAGTAGGGGGATTCTGGCACCACCCATAGCACTATGAACATCAAGATTACAGGTATAGAACATATATGACAGCTGACACGCCAGGAGAAGAATGCCCCAGCCATGTAGGACAACACAATACCAAATGTGATGAACAGCGAGGGCATTAGACCTAAGCTACCTCTTAATCTGGCTTCTGGTACTTCACTGCAATACACCTGCAAAATACAAATCATGTCAAATGCTACACATATAATGAAGAAATATGTATTGCTGAAATTTGCATTTGTTTAATGCCAAAAGATGGAAAATGTTGCCAAAATTAAAACAAATTTTTAACTAAACACGGTGCTTACTGGTGATGCACAATACAAGAAGGCAGTAGCAGTGCCACATATCATCCTGCCAAGTAAAATAACTGTTGTATTTGAGGCTAGAGCTATTGTCAGCCATCCTACCAACAAAAATGGCGCCAGAACAATAAGCGTCATACGTCGACCTATGAGGTCCATAACTCTCCCAGCGAATATGCTTCCCAACATACATCCGACTGATATGATGCTTGCTGTTGAGAAATAAAAAATCCATGAACATCAGCAACATGTCTTTTTGTATAGTATTTTCTCAGGTACATAAGCTTCCCTATTCTGTAAATTTTCAAAACATTTTGTAGCCTACGAAGCAAAATAATCTACAATTAGTACCTCTTCTCACAACCTTTGGAACTCCCTCCTGATTTAATTTTCACTAGGTGGTATAATCTTCCAGCCTTCAAGAGGCAAGTCTATTCTTTATATCTTCAGGATTAATTTACGTACAACCTTCGAAAAAAGGAGGGAGAAGGAAGAAGAGAGGAAGCAGCTGCAGACCTGGCCTCTTAAAGAATGACAAGTTGCTCAAGGTTAGAACAGAACAAAATCAGGAAGAACATTATAACGGATGCTATCAAATGCACTCCTACGACACCACTTTCAAAGCCTACCCATCCACGCTATGTCGGCTGTCGTCAAGACAATGGCTGGGTCTTCTTTCATAGATGGCAAGGCAGCTGCTGTCCACCCGTTGACAGCGCCGGCTGAGAGATTGCTCAGAGAGACGGCCAGGCAAGCGAAGAGCTGTGTTAAAAATATGAGGCGTCAAAGTTCATTTTTCAGTTGTGATTTGTATGACATTTTTTAATTACATCATAATTTCTGTGGAGACTGTCGTTACATTATGAACTGCATTGCCATTATCTCATGATCTGTATAAAGTTGCAATTACAACCAAGAATTCTTTCAAGGTCCGGGAAGCTGCAACTTTCTGTTTTCATAACTCTCCGACAGTATTCTTGTTGGACGTCTTTAATTTATGATCAACATATGCTAAAGTGTAATGTATTGCCATACATTAAGACATGTATAACCAAAAATAGAAATCTTGGAACAACCTTTAATTAAATTAACAAAATCTAATTCACTCTTTGGCTTTTACCCCACCACTTCACAAAATTCCATTGAAGTAAATTGGTAATTTTAGCATCTTTTCTTGACAAGCACGCATGCAGATGAACAAACTGGCAGGAATGTAGACTAAAACACATCATTAAATACCAGTTAGTTTTAGAACGTCGAACATCTGCAATCCGCAGCATCGTTTACAAATGGCTCAATGACAGGGTAAAAGTCGCACTACAGTGATACGATGACTCGTTACGTTACATGATGTTTACTAACGCTCGCCCTCAGGATTATCTGGGAGCACCGGGAAACAGACACAACGCACCAGGCAGTACCCGATTACTTTCATTACCATACAAACAATGACTTTGCGCCTGGTGCAAATTCGATACCAACTTGCAAGGTCTTTACATAGCAAAAGGACGCATAGGCCTATATATATATATATATATATATATATATATATATATATATATATATATATATATATTCATATATATATACACACACAAAAAATATATACATACTTAGTAGAAAGAACCCAGGTCTTTCGATTGAAAAGCAAGGGTTGTTGGTAGTGCCCTTTCTTTTCAACTGAAAAACCTATTAAGTATGTATGTACTTTTGTATGTGTATATATGTATATACATAAATGCATGCGTGTCTGTATGTGTATATATACTGTATATAGTTATATATACACATATAGACACACACACACACACACACATATGTATATATATATATATATATATATATATATATATATATATATATATATATATATATATATATATATGTGTGTGTATATATATATATATATATATATATATATATATATATATATATATATATATATATATATATATATATATATATATATATTTGTATATATACATATATATATATATATATATATATATTGTGTGTGTGTTTTAGTCTCAAACCTGGTATATATATAAATGTGTGATTTAGCATATATATATATATATATATATATATATATATATATATATATATATATATATATATATATATATATATATATATGTGTGTGTGTGTATATATATATGTATGTGTGTGTGTGTAAGTGTGAGTGAAGAAATCAAGAACTAAAAAACACAGGCATTATATAAACACATATATATGTCTATATATGTGTGTGTGTGTGTATAAACATGGCAAATCACGCATGTTTTGCTTCACCTACGTTTCAAGAATTCATTTTTATCTTCTGGAGTAAAACAAAGGACATAAAAGAATCCAACAAATATTAACTCAAACATGTTTTGAAAGTACTGAATACGAATGAGTTGGGATAAAATATGAACTGAAAAACAAAAACTGAGGGGCAACGAAACACGAAAGTAAACGGAGAGAAAAATGTATTAAACTGACTAGAACTGTAACTGTACGAAAAACCCTGATTGAAATCTAAAACGAAAATAAAAGCAACTGACAAACTATGGAACTTAAGGAAATTAAAACAAGACTTGCACACTGAAAAAATAAACATGAAATGCTAGCAGTAAAATGTGAAAAGCTGCAGAATAATTGCATACATTATAAAGGAGAATAAAATGCAAAAAATAACGAAACGAGAACATACTTGCAGAGAAGCGTGTCTGTTAAAGGTTGGGTGGAATAAGACAACCGGTGAATACAAAGCAAGCAGAGTTAGTCGGAGAGGAGAAACGTACAACAGCATTTAGGGATGGCTTGTTCCCCAGTGTGTGTGTAATGTTACTGCACTAGAAATTGTTGCTGAAGTTCGGTGGTAATGAAGGATATCTGCAGGCTGAGATAATATTTTGAAATCACTATAATGAACATAGGTACATACATATAATTGTAGAATTTCTTCATCCGCTGAATGTTGTGTTTGTCATTTCCTGCAAGATTATGAACTGCAAAGAATCCTCTCTTTAATCAAACTAATCCAACTCGGTGACTGACAACCCGATGATAATCAGTGCGAACAATCAATGTAGGTTCCAAAATTACACTTTGGGACTAGTCAAAAATTGCACTTTTAAAAATTACACCAATTTATATTAAGGCATCTTTTAACCCGAAAATTCTTCCGATATTAAGGGGATATTTGAAGATGAAATTTGGTTTAACAAATAGGTACATATTACCTAATACAACAATGAGTTCCCATCTCAAGTAGTTAGACCTCGAGGAACAAAAACAAGAACAACACATACATCATATTATAGAACAACAAAAGTAGTCGTCTTAGTTTTTAAACCATCAGTTAAAAAGCCTCTATGAATTATTTTAGATAAGTGTTGCGGAAGTTTAAAAAAAAAAGTTTACGCCTTGAAATTTAAGCCAGTTAAATGATTGATTATAAATTTTACGTAAAAAAGTTTTACAAGCATTAAGTCTGAATAGCGCCGGGCAGAAAATAAAGAAACAGAAACTTTCTCTGTTCCGAGAAATTGTCTAAATTTGGCAGCTTGAAATCAGATCTAAGTCCACGGGAGCAGCCATCCTCACTATCTTAGCAAGCGATTTTATCGTTTTGTTAGGTTGAAATATGTATTGAATCTACCGATAACTCTTTACCAGGTACGTAAGCGACTAAAATAACAGCAATTCCAGTTCTTCACACTTTTTGGATGAGCTTGTCACTACAAAGCCAGGGATCCAAATGCAAGCATATGAAGAAATTCTGGCGTCCTTAGCAGGATGCTGACCCGCATCCATCAACGGACTTTCATCAAAGGTCTAAAGAATACGAGGTCAACCCACGCACAGGTAAATTAGGGGAGATGAGGTGTTAAGCGGGCTTTAACCGTCTGTGGGGGAATGAGTTCTGTGACGTCATCTGGGACCCCATTCAGTAGCCTGCCATGTGGAATGTTCATTTTATCATCCATATAGAATGCTCATTATACTGTACAAAATGTTTAGTAGTACTAGTAGTTTTTCATAAAACATGGATTCGATGAATAATATTGGTAACTCAGAAATGAACTTTTTCTCACTTCTGCTTACCATACTTGCCCATAAATAATCTCCTATTGATACATCTCACGCAATGTATGAGTATTTTGAAATTATTGCTGCTGAAATACTCTATTGCGCCCTAAAGGTTTCATTGTCAGGCCCTTCTACACTTTCAGTGAAGTCATCTTCTTTTCCTTTTACATCTCAGTTATCTGGTAAATGAAACCAAGTTGCAGAAACGCTCAGTTCACGCTGTGGTCTCTTCTTAAAAAGTGTGACATTATATGTGCTTTACTCCAACTGTCAATGGACTCTGGTAGTAGGCTTCCATTTGTTGTAGACAAGCAAAGACAGGTTTGTGCCCATCTTGATTTAATCGCTGTCTCTCCTCTAGGTCGGTCCTTAATCTTTTGTTCTGTAACCCCTTTCACGGATAGTTTTCAATTTTAGTTTACTATATATTCTGTTACCTTTCATTTTAATGTAACGATTTTTAAAAAATTTTGTTCTTTAATTTTAATGTTTGTGTACATTTCTGAAATTTTTGTATGAATAATTTTCATTTTTTCAATTCTTAGCTTTTATTTTTAGCTTTTACGATTTTACAAAGAATTTTATTTTTTGTTTTAACAGCCATGTTGATGTAATTAATTTGATAATTACGAAACGCTGGAATAAAGTCAGCTAGTATATCTG